>NC_034420.1:4997733-5297733 GCF_002078875.1 Numida meleagris
TCCTTCCTTCCTTCCTTCCTTCCTTCCTTCCTTCCTTTCCCTCCTTCCTTCCTTCCTTCCTTCCTTCCTTCCTTCCTTTCTTTTATAACTGGCAGAATCCGACTATGTATCAGCTTGTTATTGAAACAAAATTAATTTGACTTCTAAGTTAAACTTCAGTGTTCTTTGAGAGATAAAGGTATGTCAAGTGTGTGTGAAAATTTCAAAAGTGTTCCTTCAATGTAAATTGTTTTACAGGACTGTTATTACTACTCCACCTTCGAAAACTTTCAAGAGAAATAAAATACCGAGTTATGATTATTATGTATATCGGTGAGGGGAAAAATATTTCACTTGTTTCTATGCTATGACTTCCTCACACAAAACTAACACCAGAGATTACTAAAATACTAACTTCACTCCTGCTGAAGGACTTCAGTTTCACAGTTCAACAGCAAATAAGCCCTTTCCACAAAAGGGCAAAGGAACCAGCTAGAGAACTAAAACTGGTAACTATAAATTAGTCCATAATGTTCTTTTGTGTGCACTTCTACTTGCTTGAAATTCAATCACTACCTCTCGTAGTTTAGATTACACAGTTCTCCGAAAAAAACATGGAAAATGATTGAAATTTTTTTGTGTTTTGACGCAGAATGTAGCATCTCTTATCTAGGGCTGGAACTTTCTGGTTCAGTTCCCATTGTTTCCAAAGGGCATTTCATGCTTCAGCAACTTCTCCTGTCAGTGCAGACCATCTCCTGGAGGACTTGTTTCTCCACTTCCTCCTGCCTTTCTACCAGTACTTTTATGGAAATTTCCCTTCTAAAATATAAAAGTACGTTGATAGCTATGCTGACTACTTCTGTATCCCATATACACGATTTGTTCTCACATCTTTCTCATGATACCAACCATATCCTACTATTTTCCATTCTGACAGTAAAAAAAATAGTGCTACACTACTTTGTGTTCATGCTAGGTTTGAAACAGCTAGCAATGAAACAAAACAGCCTTCTGTGTGGACATGGTTCTCAGGATACTGACCCTGCCAAAATGTTATAGCACAGACAGACAACATCTAAGAGCGTCTTCGGAACCAGTTTACTACAAAAATCAATGACCTGGGAGAATGTGTACCCTGAACATGAAAATAACCCGTTTTCTCCTCCATGGGATTTTGATCATAAAGCAAAGAGTATGCGAAAATCCACCATTTACTTCACAAATCGCCCAACACCTTGTCATTCCTTCCTTCAACTGCTTCTTCCAAAGCTGCTGCTACTTTAAATATGCAGAAACTCACTCTCAACACCTGAGAGCAAACTGTGGTAATTTAGAGTATATCTTGATAGGCTGCACGGTAAATGGAGATCAACACAAATAAAATGTTCTCGGAGTTGGTAAGCTTTTAAGTAGGACGGATTTCAAACATTCTCACAGATTGTTGGAGAAATACATCACGGGGGATGTGTGAGGACAAAAAATCTCCACTCGTTGAAATTGATAGATACACTGAAAACTAATCAACTGGAATAAAGTTTCACTGCAAAGCAATAGCAGGCATGATCCCAATCAGGAGAAAATGTTTCCATTCTGGTTCATAACTAATGTAATAGAATTTTATCTGTGCGAAGTTACTAATTTACTATTTCAGCATTCGCTTTTATCTTCATAAAATTAGACCACATGATTCTCAACAGGCCCCTTAACACCTTTTACTTGTTTTCCCAGTATCAGCATTATTGAAACTGAAATTTGAATTAGGCAACTCTGCATTTGCAACAGAGCAGGATTTTTAGCTATTCATTACTCCTAATGATACAGAGTAGAATTTGATTAATTCTCCTATTTAATTTATTTAAATACATTAGAAGCTCTAGTGGTACTGAGGAAAAATTCTTGGCAACAAACTGTTTTGGAAAAAGAATGATAGCAGAATGTTACTGATTTCTGTGTTTTTTTCTTATTATTAAATATATATTTTTTTAGTTTGAAATACTTGGGCAGGGAAATCAGAATTTCCTACAATTATTCTAAAAAATGCCTGAAGAAGGAAAGGAAAGGAAAGCTAATGGCAACAGATCAGCAGTGGCCTCGGGTACTTTAGCACTAGAGATGTCTGAAACATTTACTTTAAAAACTAAAAATATCAAAAATACACACATTAGGAATCTTACTTTTTACAGATGGATGCCACTTAATTATTTTCCTTGGACATATCAACTAACATATTCAATCCTCTTCCTGTTTCAATACTGGAAAGAACACTTCTTAGTATTTCACAAATGTCTGAAAAATATTTGGTAAATTAAATATGGATTAAGGAATAAGAAATTACTCTGAGCTAAGCCCCCCCATCCCAAATGTTAAAAGACAACCCAAATGGGTCATTTTGACAGTTATGAAGCTTCTTTTAACAATTTGTGCAGTATCTTCCAGCAATTGAAAACATTTCCCAATTTTGGTTTGAAACAGTCTTTTTCATTTATCCTTTCTCCATCAGACTGTCACTTTTGATGAATAAGTATTTTCCTACAGAAAAATGTTCTCCAGAATACTCCAGCCTATCTCTCCTTACTGATCTCACGAGAAGGTGCAGAAATCCAAATTTGAGCCTACTTCACTTATAATTTAAAAAAAAATCCAACCAGGCAGTGCATATAGGTTTTTTTTTGAAAGTTTTCTCCATTTTAGGAGCCCTGTAAGACTGAAATGCTCTACACCTCCAATATAAAAATCCTTGAGTTACAGACACTGCATTTGTGAATCTCTTTCGATTGCATTTACATTGTCTGAAATACGGTCACTTGCTCTAAAGAGTTAGCTTTCCATAAATGTGCAATATACATGTTCGTTTAGTATGTGACAACCATTTGCATTCCACATATAACTCAAGTTCTTCTTTCTAGATAAGGTCCTATAATTGATAACTGTATGTAGGAAGTACTGCATTAACCATTAATTTTCAGAATGTTTAAGATGAATCTGCGTCATTCCTGTGTGGTTCTGCCCACTGACAGGTCTTTAGCCTTTGATCTATAAACTTTGAATTCTGTTCTGCAAGATGCTTGGGACTCTGGCACTGATTCAGCAGTACATATAAACTGCTGCTTAACTTCCGATAGATGAATAACTCTTTGAAAGTCAAAGACTATTTATATGCTCATAGTGATGTAGAGTACATGCTTTTAAAGGTTTCAAAGGCTCTTAAGCGAATAGCTGCACTGCCACACATAATACCATCAAAATGTGAGTCCTTCATTTTCATGAGGACTCTTCACAGAACCAAAAGTTTACCAAAGTAGACTGTTTGTTCTCATGAATATTATTTGTGTACCGTGAATAAAGTGTCCATTAATAATATACACGGCTTACTGTGACTGATACAGGAATAAGAGCTTCTTGTATGAATCAAGAATTGCAGAATCATGTCCTTCCTTTTGTTATGTTGTATTAGCAGACGAATAAGAGAGAAAGAACTAAGTTGTTTTCAAAACCATCGGGGAACGTGATGGCCTTTCTTTTTAACCTTGGATTTATTCACTTTGATGTAGAGTGTATATAAGATTAAGAAATGCTCAATCACTTGACTATTAAACTCTCTGCCTACTTGTGGCTGATGAGTCATGGCTTATTGTTTCTCTAATAGTTCACAGTTAATTGGTATGGTGAAAAATTTAAGTTTAACTGTCAAACGTAAAAGAGTCGGGGATTTTTATTTTTAGAGAAAGAACAGAAAATATCTGCAGATGTAGGAACACTGTCTAAATAACCTCACACAGTATCTACATGGCTACAAAATCAATCTTTATATCATCAATGAGTGAGAATGTTTTTAAACAAGGTAGTTTCAATTTTATAACATCCCATAACTTGCAATCAGCAGCTCTTTATTAAAACTGAAATAAGCACCTCAGAGTCAATGGGTATTTGTTATATTTTTTGCACAACCAAAAGTAGATTCACATTAAACTGAAAATTTGGTCATGCTTCAGCACACAGTAATTTGACCTAAAGATAATATTCCTATCCCACTGTTATATGATGTGCCTTTGAGACAATGAAAACATTTAAGAACTACAATTTCAGGTAGTTTGTATAATGTAAAAATGTCTGTCATGCTCCCGGAATCCAAAATATAATGAAACCTTTCAGTCTTGGCTGTATGGAGCACTGTGCTCACACAGAACAGACAGCAGTATTGTATCGTGGCATAATGTTGGTGTAATGTTGATCCACACAGCAAGAAAAACGATGTGTCACATTTCATTTGATAATTTCTTTTTTACTAATAATCTGTGGAAAAACTGAACTAACCATTCATAGTAGGAAAGACAAGTGTTTATTGGTGCCTGGCTGCACCATGAGAAGAACAGTCCCCAACTCTCTAATCCTGGCAAACTGTGTAGCGCCCTGAAGGCATGTTTCACCCAACTCTGATGGATTCAGATCAAGAAACAAAACACAGGCCATTTACTAGGTACCAATTATTCTGGGTTAAGAAGTTAAGACAAAGGATAAAATGGGAAAACAAAAACTGAATTGGAATTGTTAAGAATAAAGATGCAAAGACAAGTAAGAAACAGAGAATGTTGCAGATAACTGACATGCTATCCATCATTTGGATGCAATTTACTGGTACCTTTAGTTCACCATTTTCTACACTTAAAGCAACTCATTCTTCCAGCTGCAAAGTTTAACAAAGCACAGAACCTGCTGACCATAAAAATCAACTCAAAGCCGTATCTTACGAATATGGTAACTTCCTGACAGCCTGGCCTCCCTCTGTTGCCTAGTAATGTGTGAGCTGGACACCACCTGACAGTTTGGCCTCAGATAAACATTTCAAACATACCATGCAAGAGATTCACAGATGAAACCCCACCTCCAAGAAACCACTGGAGTGAGACAGAAAGCCATTCTGAACTGGCACATCAGAGTGTAACGCAACCACCAGGTTCAGTTGTGTCATTTTGTTTTGCTTTTAAAACAAACCGTGCCAGAGTTAGTGTCGAATGAAAAGAGTAGCATGATTAAACTACTCTGGCAGGAGATCTGACACCTCAACACCAGAGCACATCCTAGCACATAAACGATTATGCACAGTCAACTCTGTTTTATATTATCATGCTCTGAGACAAAATTAGTATGCTGTACATGGTCTACAAAACTTCTTTAAAATGATCTCATATAAAAAATCCCTCAGACAGAAGCGCACACAAGACGGACACGTTCTGAAAAACAGGAAACAAAGACTAATATCACAGAACGGTTTGGAAGGGACCTTAAAGATCTTCTAATTCCAACTGCCTTGCCGTGGGCAGGGACGTGCTCAAGTTTCATTACGTAACTGTGTGCATAGAACTGTAAAGAAGCCACCACCATCTGTGAGCAAGGTCTTCAAGCTCATGGCTAAAACTAACTTCTAACATTATATTCTGTATACTACTCATTAGGTTTGAAGTTAATGAAAGAAGGAAGAGAATTATCTTTGCAACAAACCTCCGAGGAAGGGAATTTATTTACAGATATAGAAAATGGGTAACTCCATAGTTAAATCATTTAAACCAATCGGTAACAAGGCTGGCAACAGAGAGAAACTTCAAACTATAGAAATATTTTTCAGATGTGGTGGAATACACTTTGCCTAAAATTTAACTTGGATGAATGTTTCTTCAGCACTGAGTAATCAGAGCAAAACTGTGCTCAACAAGGCTGAAAATTAATCTTTTGCCTATGGTGAAGAGAAAACTGGCTCAGCCACGTATATTTACCTACCTACACAGTGGAACTCATCTGAGCATTTGGCAGAATACCCCATCCTTTAGGACAGCAAAGAATAGTGAACCGAAGGCTGTAGGCCAGAGCACTCCCATGAAAGATAACCACGTACCAAATCCCAAGGCTCATCATGACATTTTCAAATCACACAAATCATACATAGCTACTGCCTCAGTGGCTATGCCCAGAGTGACTATTCCCACTGACCTTCTCCCCAACCCTGCATACAGCACCTACCTGTGAACCATGCCTCTGGAACTGAATATAGCCTTCTGAACAACAAATTTATCCAGCAGAAATCCCACTGTTAATGAAGACAGAGCAAACATGGTCCCCAGCAGAAGCTTCAAATTTTTTTTCAGGTTATGTGAGGACACATCTGCTTCCCAACCTGGCAAGGCTGCTCCTGAGCTAGTGTCTCGCCATGATGCTGCATATGTCAGCATGCTTGGAGCTCGATTAGGGATCTCTGCGCTTCACTACTTTATGCCACACAGACTAATTTGAAGGTATTTCATACTCTCTTTTAAAATGTTTAAAAATATATACCGTCTTACATTCCAAAACAAAAATTAGACATGTTCATTTTTACTGCATAAATTAGAAACAGGCATTACACTGGCAATTAAAAAAAACTTGTTTTAATTCAGAGATTAAAATCAAGGGATACTACAGCAAAAGAAATAAAAGTGAAGGCATAAGTTGCGCTTTTTTTCTTTTTTTTAAACAAAGTAAAGAACTGAAACTAATTATCTTCTTTAAAACGTGTGATGATCTTACTGAGTCTACGATGCTGGGATCTTGTTCCCCAATCAGGCGCATCAAAGGCATTCCCCAAGGCTCACAGGAAAACTGCAGAACATCCATACAAATCATTTTTATTCAAGAAAGCCCCTGAAATGGACTGAGTTTTCTTCTCCTTTCTGTCATACTACTACACAGCACCGTGTTCCTGGAGATGTACAGTTCTATAGCATGAGGCACTGCAGATTCTCGGTGACATTCGGAATGAGCAGTATTTTTTGTTCTACTTTCATTATTAAGAGGGCCAGAGTCTGCCCTGATTCACAGTCTCTGGAATACCATTGACTATAGAGTATAAATTAAGTCAGCTTTTGGCTATCATTTGGTAAGCACTATATAATTTGATGTTCTCCAACCTTCAGAACAATTGAAGGACTTAATTTATAAATAAGTTACTGCCCAAAGCCTCTTTAAGGGGTGATACTGAGTTTAGTTCTAGTTTAAAGGGCTAATATGTAATACACAAGAAGCTGCATACAAGCCACAAACTTTCATCCTTTTGTTCTGACTGTAAAATGTCAAATGGACTCATTATGCTTTTTTTTCTCCTCATTTACTATTGTCTCAAAAACCATGCTGTGAATCAGCAGCTGCCATAAATGCTTAATACAAGAATTTGTTGTGCAATAGTGACAGAACTCTGTTTCTAATACTTTTTAATACAACATTTTACTTGCACCTTTTCCTTTCTTGTAACATGCAGAAAATCATTCAAAGTTACTGCACCTTTCCACTTTTTTCTCTGACAAAGGAAAGGTGTATAACATTAATCCCAGCAGGCAAAAAAATGTCACGGTGAGGAGTAGTCATGGCTTACTAGAATTTTAATTTTGAATCTCTGACCTATAGATTCATTTATTTTTTTTCTACAGAGAGTCAAATAAAAATATGATAAATACGAGCAGCCACATTTTCTTTCAGTTATCATCATGTTATGAAATAATCACTTAACAAAGATAGATTGTTCTTCTAAAACACTATAATCAACGGGCACAATCAACGCTTGATTTTTCCTTATAGTCTCTAACCTAATACATACAATTTTGCTGTGCTCAATTCTAGAGCAATTAATAGCACTTAGCTGTATCTAGCAGCCTACAAATCAGGCGCTTAAGACCAGAAAAGTGCTAGCCCCTCTACTCTGCACTGTGCGACCTCACCTGCAGCACTGTGTCCAGATGTGGAGTCCTCAGAACAGGAGAGACAGGAACCTGTTGGAGCACAGCCAAAGAAGGGCCACAAAAATGATCCCAGGGATGGGACATCTCTCCTATGAGGACAGGCTGAGAGCTGGGGCTATGCAGCCTGGAGAAGTGAAGGCTCCAGCGAGACCTGAGAGTGGCCTGTCAGTATCTATAGGGGGGCTGTAAGAATCATAGCATCATAGAATTCATAGAATCCACAGAAGAAGGAAGGGGACAGACTCTTTAGCAGGGTTTGCTGTGATAGAACAAGGGGAAATGGTTTCAAACTAAAAGAGCAGTGATTTAGATTGAATATAAGGAAGAAGTTTTTTACAGTAAGGGTAGTGAGGCACTGGCACAGGTTGCCCAGAGAGGTAGAGGAAATCCCGTTCCTGGACACATTCAAGGTGAGGCTGGACAGGGCTCTGAGCAACTTGATGTAGGTGGTGTAGGTGTCCCTGCTCACTGCAGCGGAGTTGGACTAGATGACCTTCAAGGGTCCCTTCCAACTCAAACAATTCGATGATTCTATGATTCTATGATTCTACACACAGCTCAATACTTGCATAGAATTGCAAAGACAAATGCAGTATGCACAAAATTACACCTGGAGAATTAGTGAGGCAAAACATGGGGCCCACTGGGGTGAATTGAAAGTTTCTCATGTTTCTTAATTTTTCTTTTTAATTTCTTCGTATAGAAGTTATCTTTTCGTCTGAGGCTTGCTCAACAAGCCTCACAGCATTTCCATCAAACAGAAAATGTGAAACCTGCTGCCAATAGGTATCTTAGGTATATTACACTATTTTACCAATAACAACAGAAAAGAAAGTAGATGTTTGAAAGCCACTCTGCCATTTAAGGGTAATGAGAAATCTCAGTTACGTTGCTGACTAAAACAAAGTTAAAACACATTCACCTGATTCAAGTTGTTCTTTACATGGAGTAAAATAACAGACAAAGACGTATGCTGGTTTGGACTGGGATGGAGGAAACTTTCCTCACCGCAGAGCTGTGGTGCTGCGTTGGGTTTGGGATGAGCACAACACTGGGGCTGCCGCTGGCAGTGCTCACAGCATGCCTGGGCTCCCTGGCTGCTCGCACTGCCCCGTGAGGTGCACGGGAAGATGGAGAGGCACAGCTGGGATAGACCCTGACTGACCACAGGTATGTTCCACGCCATGAGACGCCATGTTCAGAAAGCAGTACTAATTCTATACTGTGTAGCTGTAAGAGAACCATCATCAAACCATACCTAACCTAAAGGTAAGCAAAAAAATCAGTGTTAATATTTACAGAACTCAGTCAATACAAGTACACCATGTTTTGCATTCAGTAAGGATACTACAAGACTAATGATGCACAGCAATTCAGTGAGGTGCCGTAAGATTTCTCACAAAGGTCTGCTACATCAGCTCACCTCTGCCCCGCAGTGTCCCCTCTGCCGAGCTGACAGACAGCATCACAGCACACATACAGTACGCTTCTGAAGCCCCCACATAGCTGTGACTTCGAAACTTCAGCAGTGTAGGGAGACTGGTTAGCACGAACAAGCTGACTGCAGCAGGTAATAGAACCTGCTAATAAAAATGGAGTTTGGCCTGCCTCAATTCCCTCCCATATGAAATTCTTACATGATGTGAAACAAAGCCAGCTAAATCACTTAAACTGATGATAAAAGTTGTTGTCAGGTCTTCCAACCTTGGATTTAACATTTGCTTTTTCAAATTTAACTCTTGTGTTTTCAAATTTTTCCTGTACAGGTCTGATTATTCTTGCAGGATTCCTATTTAATGTTTGAATAGTGACATGGCTTATCCGTTATCTAGGCTTAGAATAAAGGAAGTAATTCGTAAAAAATCCCACGCTCACCTAGTTCCGTGTCACATACTAACAGCACAAAGGCAGGTCGTTCGGGTGATAGCGTGCCTGTTCAGACCAGAAACTCAGTTTGGACCCTGACAAAATTTACATCCCCAAAACTCAACCAGCAGCTAAATAACGATACACATCTGCTCCCACAACCTGACTGGGAGAAGAAAGTGTTGGGATGTTCTGATGGTTTTATACGGGGATCACTGAAGGATTTTTCAATATATCCAACTCTAGGCAGTGCCGATCCTATCATAGCACTTCAGACACATGCCTTAAACCCTGCTCAGAGATGAAGACAGGCTGATCTGAGGGTGGCACTACCTTCTCACTCCTTACCTTTTCACGTTCTCACTGTTAGTAACAGAATCACAGCACCAGGAGTGAGGAAAGAACAGGGCAAAAAGGACGTCACATTATCCCTTTCCCTGGGCTAGCATTAATTCTTACTTTCCCCAAAGAACTGGAATAGATTTTCTGTCAGTGTGCAGTCAAAGGCAGTCTGTGAGTCCCCTGAGAGATGGAGTTCTGGAGATTGTTACACTTTGCTAAGGTGTCTTCTCTCTCATGAGAGGGAATGAAGGGAATCCAGTGACATCCAAAAAAAGGTGAGAGTCCCATCTCCAAGCTACACTGCCATCTTCACTACAGAGGGAAACTCTAGGGGCTTCGCTCCCAGTGAGATCATAGCAGGAGTGGAACTGGGGAAATAGTGAAGTAACACACATAAAATTAGAAAGATATTTCAAATCTCATTAATTCCCTGTCAAAAAGTATCCTGCTTTTTGGAGGTTTTTGTTGTTGTTGTTGTTGGGGGAGGGGTTATACTGCAAAAGTTTCAGCTGTTATCACCACTGCTGATAGAAGTTCTTGTCAAGAATCAGAAATACAAAATGAATATATACAAAATATATTCATGCTCTAGGGAGCTTTAAGGGAGACCTACATCTTTTCAAGCAGAAGGCAAATCAGTTCTTAATTCACCTACATTTTAAAGGCACCTGAATTCCCTGGATATTTCATCTCCACCTCTCTCTCTCTCTCTGAAGATTTAGCTAACAACCATAACGGGGTGACTGAATCACCCTATTTATTTATGTATGTGATGCAGGGAGGCACAATGCAGACTTCTGCATTGCTTGCTTGCTTTAATGACACGAGTGCGGATCAACAGGCCGCTCGCCCCTCGAGGCCGAGTCGTGCTGCAGCCCAGCCCAACGGCAGCTGGCTGGGGGCTGCTCTGCAGGGCTCTGCGAGCCAGCAGCGTTCGTGTGGTACAGCATCTTGTACAGTTACTGTGTGAGACACACAGAGAGAGCGGCCCCGGCCCCTGGGCACCACAACTCCTTGAACCAATG
Source organism: Numida meleagris (assembly GCF_002078875.1). Classification (NCBI taxonomy): domain Eukaryota; kingdom Metazoa; phylum Chordata; class Aves; order Galliformes; family Numididae; genus Numida; species Numida meleagris. The sequence continues at coordinate 5,008,712 of NC_034420.1, forward strand.
TGATGGTGAAAGCAAATGCCTGAGATTACACACACAGGTAGCTGTACTGGGGGCCTACTCATACCTTTGGAAAGATCTTTGTAAAAGACCGTTAACAACATGGTAAAAAGAAAGTGAAACAGTCTTCATGCTGATACACTTAAAGATAGCCAGACGTAGTCACGTGCCCAGACGTAGTCACATGTCACCCCTCCCCCCCCAAAAAAAAAGATTAAACAACAATAAAGATTAAACAACAAGAAGAGAGTGAATATTTACATACCAAGTCCAATCTCCTTAAATAACCAAGCTGTTTTTTTCTCTGCAATAACTTACTCTATAATTCCTTTCTCTGTCATTTCAACACGTGTGAAAAGTTCTGTTTTTTTTTCTCTAGTAGTTTACTGTAGAATCATTCATGTTGTACTTTTAGTGCAGTGTTTTTTAAGGATTTTTATTCTGAGTTATGCTAGTAAACCAAATTGTTGTCAGTACTTGCAAGCTGAAGACATGAGGAAAACATTAATTCATGGATCTGTTAGTTAAGAATCACTGCAAAATGCCTTTCATAATCTATCTCTAGAAGTGTTTGAAAATGTTGAATATAGAATTAAATACCTAAATTCAGACTAAGTCTTTAGTTTGAAGAAAGATTCCTGTAAGTATTTGTATGACTACTCAGAAAATATATCAAATGCATCTATAGTCCATCAGGGAAATCTTCAGCACACTGTAGGAGGAGGAAAAGTTTGTACATAGCCATGTGTTTGCAAGCTAAGACCAATAGAGATCTACAGAAAAGGTTTATTTTCAGGTACCGAAATACAGAATGCCCAGTGAGATCAGCAGGAAGTGTATCTCTTCGCAATTTTGAAGGAAAAAAGAAATCAAACAGAATTTTCCCCTCTGTATGAGGTAAACTCTAGAAGTCTGAAGCTGAAATCACTACCAAGTACATCAGACAAGATTAAAGCACATTTGTTTTATAAAATGTAATGGTAACTTCATCAGTATGGAAACAAATGGTCAGTTAGGTCCTCATGCCAACACACATAAATGAACACAACCTCAGTTGTTTCTAAAAAGCACATGCTGGATCAACAGTTTGGGCCCCAACAAACAAAAGAAGCAAAACAAATTAGTAATGTTCCAAAGGAAGACCTGGGGACCTCGCTGAAGGTTACAGAAGTCATCACATCACTAGCAGAGTGAAGATTTTAAATCCTACTCATAAACTTGCATTGCCTCAAAGCTATATTTTTCTGTTTGAAAATACCAAATGAAAACCCTGCACACTTTTTCTTTTTTTCCTCTCTTTTTCCCATGGAATGGGGAAGGTGCGGACACAAAGTACAGGGATTCATTGCATTACCTACACTTTCAACTGAGTTCTGACTTTTCATATCCCTTGATATGAAAGACTCAATCATAGTCATTTCTGTCCCCTATGGTAATGGAAATAGTGAAAGTAGACTGCAAAACTAAAACCAAATGAATATCCCATTCTCTTGTGACAAAGCTTTATGCAAGAGACTAAGAAATGACTTCTAGAGTATTTGCCTTACTCAGAAAACCTTTCCTGTGGGCACTCAAGTAGAGGCAAAAAGGAAAAAATCTGTCCCACAGATAGTTGGTGCTTGTCCTCCAATACTCTTTGCAAATGACTGAAATCCTCAAGATGATCTAATTATGACTGTGGAGTTAGTCTGTGTAAAGAACAGGTTATAAACAAGCAAGTTCTCTGAAACTGTTCCCCTTTCTCATCTATTTCTTATTTGGATTAAGTATAAGACAGCTATTAAAGAGAACTGCCTTAATTCATTCAGCTGTCTAGACAATTTACTCTTGAAAGAATCCTCTCATGATGAGCAAATAGACCACACTTGAGCACAGGTTTCTTAGCTCACAGCTGAATTACTTCCTTGGTGGTTACATTATGAATCTATGTTTCTAAATTTTAAAATCATTGGCCTTCAGAGTTAACATTTGGAGAGCAGGAAAATACAAGCAGTTAAATATCAGCTTGGTGTCAGTTTATTTATAAATGCTCTTTAGTTAAGGAAGCAGAAAGTTCCTCCGAGTCTTCTAGTAATTCCATTTTTAGGCTACTGTAATTTGGCTACAATATGCCTTGTGCCTTCAGGTAAAATAATACTTTTGTTTTACAGAATTATTAATATCCAAGCCCACTTAGTAGCCCTTTCATGTATATAACACACTCATTTGAATTATTATGCAGTTGATTTGATAGAAAAAAGCTATTTGACCTTCATAAACAATAGCTATAATTGGATCCTCGATTTATATTTTCTTAGGATTTTATAATGCATATATCATCATTAAATTTTTGATTTCACATATTATCAAGAAAGTGACTGTTTCCTAATAAAAAGTTAATAACCCTCAATGACTGACATATACATAGCGTCCTATTGTTCAAGTAATGCAATGTGGATTTGACTTGTTGCCAGCCCATCACCACTACAGCATCGCCACTGCAGCCACCTGTAATCCAACCTGCACTATAGCTTTTGAAAAATCAGCTTTTGCAGTTCAGTCTAGTACCGTTTCAGCACTGCACATCAGTTAAGGACTGCCCTAATCTACTGATGGACCTGTTCAAGAGAATTACTAGATACTAGTATATCAGACAAGTGGCTATGCTCTTAATCAAATAAAGAGAAGCTTCCCTGAGGAGGTAAGATCAATTAGATCAGCCAGTCTCCTGCAACTACAGCCAAAGAGGTTGGAGAGTTTTGGGTGGTAGTGATTTTTTTTTCTCCTTTTTAATTTCTAAGACATGATGCTTTCTGAGGAGGAAGTTATGGCTGAAGCTCTGCATACAGTTTGGGAACCTATGCAGAGAAGCAGCTTAACTGAATTCCACTCAACCTTATTTTCTGCTTATATATAAACATTAACCTCCAGAATTTTGAAAAACGCAGAACAAACGGGGAAAATTGCAAGAGTATCCTTTACTTCATGTCAAAAACTTGGGTCAGCAGAGGAGGACCAAGTGTGAACACTACTACCTCTGTGTAACCAAGGAATAGTGTATCAATAGTTTCTCAGTATTAGAATGTATATTCCAAACCATAGAATATTCAGCATTAAATCTATCAATTTAAATTTGAATTGACACTTCAATTTGACCTAGGATTTTCCCAAAAGGTAAAAACAAACCACAAAAATAAAAATGCAGCCTAGCTATCTAGACATTGCTTAAGTTACACACAGAACAAACCTGTGAACCAGTGTGAATCTGATGTTCTGAAAGTGTAAGTAATTAAATAACCTCATTGGAAAAAAAAAAGAAAAAAAAGGAAAAGTCTCAGCAAAGAAAGATAAATCTGATAAAGCCGATTTTTAAAATCTTCCATTTCTAATAAAGCGCTATTAGAATTCTAGGCAAAGCACTTTGAAAAGTGTGATATTTATTTTGATAACATCACTTTGTATGTCTATTTAGGAAATATTCCCCAATATTCATTTGCCAAAGCTATGTGATATGGGCATAAACAAATACATTATATTGTAGAAGCTGAGATAGTGTCTGTCTGTCCATCTACAATAGAATTCACTTATTGCTTATTCAATATAAAGCTAGCTTCTATGATTTGGCACATCTTTATTCAGAAAGATGGGCTGATTGCTGACAACTTTGATACAATAAAGACTGCTGCAGCATTACTGGAAGAAAGTCATTTGATAAATGTGTATTTTCCATTTTGCTTAAAAGGAATCTATTATAAGTGCAGCTGCTTTCCGAATGAAATTAATGCCGAAGTGAAGCTTCGTATTACAAAGTAAAATGGGACTCGCTCTCTAATATTAGACTGAAAGGCATTGTAATGCAGCAGGAGGATTGAACTTCGACTCCTTCAAGAACATTGATTCATATAACAAAAAGGGGGAAAAAGGCTTTAAAAATGCTAACATCCTCTTTTCAAAGCCTAGCAAAGCTGCTGTCCAGAAAACAGAATAGCAAATATAGGTTGTGTGCGTTTCCTAAGAAGATCCACCCTAAGGAATACCAGAAGGAAGTCACATAATAAAATTCTCAAGATTGTTTTGAACTTTTTGAAAGATACTGAAATACACAACTGGGAGGAGAATATCTCACACTTTTTCCGGTCAGTGGTGGTATACACTGCTTATTTAAATAGGTTTTAAGCAAACTACATACTGCTGGATTACAGCTACGCTTTATCAGTCTTTTGTAATTAAAACGTCATTTGTGCTATGTTACCCCATCCTTTTCAAGATTTCAAGAATATTCTTTTTCAACACTGGCTCTCAATGTGAATGTTTGTAATTTCTATCTAAGGTGTGTTTCTGCCTCTGAGACAGGCAGAAAACAGGGAAAGCAAAGGTTATGGCTGCGATGTGGGCACCATGCTTGCAAGGACATCTCCTAATGAGTCTCACCACCCACACCCAATAGGACTGCTCCCTTTGTGATCCAATGACCACTTTCATTGTTAGAGAAGCTGCAGTGAGCCTGTGATGAGAGGACAAGTACACGTAAGCCCGGAGGCTTGTGGTCAGGGCTTGCATGAAAAACACGTAAAAGGATCACGTCAGGGAACAGCAGAACATCTCTAGCTTGGCTACATCACAGATGAGCACAATTTTTAAAATTATTTGTTTTTTTTTTTCAACTTTATAACATGAGAACCTGTTTGACCAGAAGTTTTATCAACAGGGGGTACATGGTATTGAAAAAAAAATCCACTGTAAAAAATCTGTATCTTCTAGATTACAAATTGTGCTAATTAAACCAGTTTATTTGTTGATTGTGAAGGCTCCCTTCAAAATAAACTCAGAAAAAGGCAAAGGACTGCAGAGTCAGAAACAAGTCAGGAACACTTTAAAGGATAGGGAAGAAAAACAACAGCACATCGGTAAAAACAAGGCAGGAAGAAAACTCTATGTCCTACTTTATCTATGTATTTGGTACTTCTGGAAGCTGTGTTCAGATTTGAGATTTCAGTTTCTCCTAAAGAAATAAACTCTAAATGTCAAACTGATATCTGGATTTGGGCTCAGGTTTTAGACCCTCATCATAAGAGAAAATTAGAAGTGTTCTGATTCAAAGGTCTAATATGAGCAAATTTCTATTCTTTGACAGTAATGTTTGAAAGCTTTTCCTCCTTATCTGTTTTCCTTAATACATGAAGGCAAGATAATCTGGATCATTTTTTCCATTCCAGCATTAAAATATACTCCAAATGTTATATTCCAACCCTTTCTTTTCTCTTCTCAGTTCTCAGAATTATTTTCCTAAGCCATTCAGAAACTGGAGTAGTGTAACATTTCCTCAGTCTGTTCCATCATAATTTCCTGTTTACCAATAAAGTCATCATTAGGAACTTTTGAGAAATGCAGATATGATTCTCGCCTCTGCACATTCTTGCTTTTTGTATCTGTAAAGTAGTTTGGGAGAGTGCAAAAGTGTTTTAAAAGGATAGTCAGTATTTTCTCCTTATTTTGCAAGAGAAAAAACTGTCATATACCGTCAAACAGTCCCTCCTCCTTACAGACTTGTTTGTAAGATCACAAGTCCCACTGCTGCAACCTCTTTCCAAATGTTATCTTTTGTTTCCCTGCTTTCTTTGTGTTTGCTTTTGCAATAGTCTGTACTTTCCCGCTGGATAGCTGGCTAACTCATTTCTAATATTTAAACGTTTTAGGTTTGCTCTCATCATGACCCCAATACAGTGCATTTCCACTACACTCAAAGGAGATGAATAGCAAGCCTACCAGATAAATGGCCACAGACTCACAGCCTTCAAGAGACTTATTCACTGGAGTAACAATATTAGCCTGCAAGGGCACTTTCAAAAGCTTTTCATGTTTTTCTACGTTCTCGTTTCCAATCTCTGTCATTACTGCGTTTCGCTGCTTTCCGACAGTTAGGGCTTTTGGATACTACCAGCTTAGGAAAAATTCATATTTATGACCTTGAACTGAAAAACTTCCTAATGCACTTTGGCCACAAGGAACATTCCTTCCATCTCACAACTCAAATAACGTTCAAATTCATTTCCTTCCCTCTTCAGCTTATTCATTCTATGTGCTTACATTTTAGTCCCAGTGGCTGCATACAAGTACAAGACAGTGACAGGGCTGCAGAAAATATAAGACTACTGTTGCAGTCACTGGTGGCTCTTTTTAATGGCACCATATTCTGTTCCATCCAAACCAAATTAAAGAGTTCTCCATCCCAATTTGCAGCCCTATAATTTGTAGCCCAGTGACTCTCTGTTACATGCGTCTGATTCTATTCTTGATCTTAGTAGTCACAAGTTGTACATACCCAGTATAAAATGTACTTTATACTCTTTTGCTGTACTTCACTCTTCCCCCAGTAGATGTACATGTGAAGATCACAGTAACACACAGCCAAAAACCCAATAAAAATTAATAGAAGTTCTGTAGTTCAATTAACATTGAGTCTCTATCACTACACAAGACTAATTTAGATCAAAAGCACAGATATGCATTTCTGTAATATTTGCCAGGGTTCACAACACAACAGTATACCCAGACTTACGATTTCATTTTGGCTATGAAAGAACAGATGAAATCTGAATCGATACTAAACTGCTGCCACAAAACAAATACCTAGAAAGCAAGGACATCTGGCCTGACATGGTATCTGGTTAGAGGCTATTCAACATAAAAACAAAGATGCAACAGAAAAAGCAAGAAACTGCACCTAGATACACAGACTCTTAGAAAAAGGAGATAATGAATACGATAGCAAAGATCAGAACTCCTGGATCCCTGAATAATGCGCCACTAAAGGAACCATTAGAGTGCTGAAGAACAGGTAAGAATTGGGTAAAGTCTCATGGGAATGACTGATTTTATTGCTGTGGCTTGTGGGGCTAAGCAAAATTCATGAGATATTTCAAGCAGTTTACATGAACATGCAAAGGAATGCCTAAAGACAGGATCAAGGTGGACTGGGGAGAAAAAAGCATGGGAAAAAGTGAGAAGAGGTTCGATGTAAGAAAAATGCTGGTTGCATACAAACAAGCTGCTTGTGAGCATATTTATCTTGCCTATCTCTATCTTTGATGACTGCAGTCTCACAAAACTGTTTTCTGTGTGACTGCTCCCTTCTGTGTGATTTGTTAGTAAACTTCAGGCTCTGCTAGTCAGTACACAGGAAACCAGAACCTGGAAAGACTTAAGGCTGGGCTTGGAGACTGGATAAATAGGGCTCAGATTCTGCATATTATTTGATGTAGGGCCCAAGGCACCCATAGCTATGAGAACTTCAATGGGCTGCAGTAGTTGGTGAGCAGGAGGAGATCAGAGCCTGGAAAAATCCAAGGCTGGAGATGGAGGGGCCAAGTATCAAGGCATCAGTTCTGCATGGTCTTCCAGCTTAGTCTAGCAAATGTGACAGGAACTGCAAATCAAGAGACTGAGGGCCAGACAGACAGACAGACAGACAGGTAGACACATAGATGTGTGCGCGTGTGCATGTAAATACAAACATACATATGAGCGTGTGTATGTGTACATATATATACACACACTATATACTCTACACACACACTATATACTCAACTTCCTAACCATTTACAGACAGCGAGCAGTCTGTGACTGTGTTGTTCTCGTCCATGTACGTGGTGCTACCAAACGCAGTGTTCTATGTTGATTTCTGTATCTGATCATGTGAATTGTGTCTGTGTGCGTGCACACTCGCACATGCACCTTCTGGGAATTCACACACAGCCTCACTACAGGCACAGCCTGCAAATGGAAGGAGACCAAAACAAATTGCGAATAAGAAATCCAGGCTCCCACAAAAGCCTCAGCCAATTTTGGATCTTTGCTACAGCGTAAATAGGCAGTAACTTCATGCATTTATATGAAAAGGCAAGAGCCTGTTTACATTACTGCAGCAGGTTCCAGGTCTTTCCTTCATTGCCACTTTTTTCTAACCACATGACTGTAAGGTTCAGCCTTGCCTGTTTGTTAATTCATTTTACATCTTCTGTGTTCAGCAATTCTAACAAGATGAAGAGGATATAAAACAATCATGCTATGAAATTAATCCCTTTGTTCCAAAGATGGCAATCAAAACACATTCAGTTGATGAGGCTATAACTAGAAAACTGGAATTACCTACTCTTGGAGTCTGTGCCAGGTATAACATAATACAAAATCATAACAATTATTACAAAGAATTTAAAAAAGAACCACATGTACCATAGCATTAGTATAACTCAATTACTGTTCCACAGTCCAAACTGTTGGAACACAACAGCTTTAACTGCCTTACAGCTGACTACTACCAACTTTCAAACTATTATTTTACACAGTCAACAGATCCTTTTAAGAATGGAGAAAAACAAAACTCAAAACTTAGAGAATCTAACTCCAAAATGTTTATTCACAGTAACGGTTGAGTTTCCCTTACTCTCTGAAAGCACATTTAAATTTATCAAGCCCTTCGCTATATTTGTGTTGTCAATATTGCAAAGCCATGTAGCAAGAATGTTACCCAGTTTCCTCCAAAATTCTTTACTTGTTATTTCCTTCTCTACTGTTGTTTCATAAACCAAGAATATGAATTACAAAAATAAATGGAATAACAGGTTATTTTAGCCACTTATCTGAAATCGCGATAGCAACGGGAGCACTTTGGCAGGTGCTGTCAGGAAGACTTTGGTCCTGCCTCACTGCATGGCACACTGATGTCTGAGAGGGCAGGACGTAACCTGGCTGCAGCCCCACATCTCTGCTCCGCAGGTCTGGCTGTTTCTCAGACACTGGAGATGAGCAGTTCCTGCATAGCTATGTATTAATAATGGCAATGACTTAGCCATCTAGAGACAACTGCTATTTCATCTCTCTGTTGGGACAAATACTGTAAAAGTGGAGGTTTCTGAGACAAGGTTATAAAGTTGATGAAATACAGTGTACAGGCAACCCCTTTTTCCTTTACTACTGATTTATCTGACTTTCTCTTGGAAATCTTGCAAGTAAAATAGCATTTGTAGATGAGAGTAGCACGTTTAGAGTAGCTGTTAGTCCAAACTCAGAGTAATCTTTAGCAAGCAAGCATGCCAGCAATGCAGTCCTCAGGATGGGAGAGTTCTGCTCTTTTTCTAGTTCCAAAACTAACGGGAGTTACCTGACAGAACCCACGTGCAAAGCCTTAGCTCTGGGCTGCTCTTTGGAGCTTCTCCCATATGCTCAGGCTCCGACAGCTTCCATCTTTATCTGTTTCTTTATCACTTCAGCTATCAACCATCTGTGGGTACATATATCCCACGTAACACCCCATGGAAATCCTGCTATGAAGAAATTGCCGCTACAAATTGACTCACAAATGTCATTATTCTACCTTATACAAGACTACAATTAAAAAAAAAAAAAAAAAAAAGTGAAGGAAAGAGCAGAGCAGCAACAGAAATGAAAACAGCAGCACCCTACAAGAGCTGATATGGTAAACATTTATCTGGACAGCCTCTGCTCTGCTGTTTCCTTCCAGCTCTTCTGGGGCGTGATAATCAATACCTTCCTTCATCCTTTCTGGTATTTTGCCTTAAATACAATAGCATCTTCAGGGAGAGGATATAAGTAGCTATTTGACTCAAAAATAATTTGTAAGCTAAATATATTTAGAAGTGCCTTTCTTCCTGTGAGATGCCTTTCCAGGAGAAAGATGCAAAGAGCAATGTGATAAAAAAAAAAAATGACAACACAGCAGCCATACCAAGTCTTTGTAGTGTGAGGCATCTGTAAAGGAGAGAGCTGCACGCACGTGCATGCACACGTGCTCACACAGAGTTTCAGGGCTTAGAAAAGGAGTTGGTTTGGCAATGCTACGTTCAGTAGAAACCTACACGAGAGTGAAAGCATCTCTGCAATGCTCCTCTGCAACAGGCACATCTCCAACTGTGATGGTGATTCAAGCCACCAGATCTAATGAGTTTTGACTTTTCTCTCTGAAAATGATGAGACCAAAGAGGGAAGGTATGGCTGGTGGAGAGTCGGAACAGGGACAAAGGCACCCATGGAAGCCAGCAGAGACTTGGAGCCACTCTGGACAAGTACCAGAAACTTCTCTCCTCCTGATCACCTCATGACTTTCCTAATTCAGATCAAATTTGAATAAGTAAACTGCAGGTAAAAGAGTACTAGCTTCATTGTTGTTCCTTTAGGTCAGGTTACGTGACTACATAATGTTACCCTTGTACTAAGCTTCAATATGGCTAAGAAAGTGAGGGACCCCAAAGTTTCCTGATTGTTTGCTTTTAAGATAAATTACGTCTACAGGAATTATAAATGTAGCACCATTTTTATTGTGAATTCTGACAAAGTTGCTTGAAAGAAGGCAAAGGTATTTCATAAACTAAAAATCTTTCCCTTTCTCAATAATGCAATGACATCCCATACCTCAATATCAGTAACAGATGTGAACAGTGGAAATGCATATTTAGGATATTACTAATATACACAAATAAATACAACCACACTCGGGTATAAAATGACTAGCATCGTGTCTCAAGACTGATCTCTAGAGCCATTTATGGGTGTACAAAGCTTTTCTGAGCCTGATCTTATTAGGCATCTTTCCCTTCCATAAATGGACCAAGAAAACTTGTGTATATATCTATTAATTGGTATATATAAATATATATATCAGTTTAAAAGGTACTTATATACCTAGTTTAATAGGTATAATACCTACTAATAGATATAATATGATTTATATTATACCTAGACAGCCCCTGGCTCCTGAAGTAACTGTGACAGTTGGGCATCTCTGTGCTATATCCCTGTCACTGCTGGGCCACAGCTGCCTGTGCTAGGGCACTGCCTCAGGGCTGCCTCACCCGAGCGTGGCCGCAGGTCCACCCAGCATCACGTCGGGGGAACAGAGAAGGTAATTTAGAAACGTCTACTTTTTACTTTGTTTTTGCTACTTTTCTTTCTATTCTTACCCTCTTCTCTTTGATTCTAAGCAGTATGTGTTGCAAGCTGGCTGCCCACAGCAGAGACCAAAGGGAAATCTGGACCTAGACGCCACAGCATTAAGGTCAGTGAAGATGATGAGCTCAGTAGCTTTTACTGGAGACACTCTCATACATCACCCAGATCTGCATGAGTAAATTCACAGTGAGAAATGGAATGCTTCGTTCCCTCTGTGCTTTCTATTTTAAGTGTTATTTTCAAACTACGAAACAATAATAAACAGAAGTCAAAGTCCAGCAGTCTTTGCTTACTCCTATTCACTAAATATTGGTTTTCATTGTTTCTTACTTCTATGTTCTTAATAAATATGATTTCATTAATCCCCTGAATTTTGGATTTAATGAGTTGTAGAGAAATCAAGGGTCAGCAAAAGGGGCCCAGATACTCACGGGACACACAAAATTATTTATTAAAATTGTTTTAGACATTTGTCGTTTAGGGTTCTGATTAAGAAAGAAATGAGCTTTCAACAATGTTTCTTGAAGTCTAATGTAACGTGGGAAATGTATACTAGCTTCTTCTGTGATAATCATGGTATGAATGTGCACAGTAAATTAGCTAACAGAACAAAATCTTTCATGAGAGCCCTAAGAAAAGATTTGATTATACCGTCAAATACACCTGGCTAGGTAATTACACTGTTGTGCAGTCTGTGCTTTAGCATTTACAGACACAATATCAACTGCTAACAGTGCACGTTTCCCTTTGGTATGCTAGGGCTTTTTTTCTGACTGCGAAACACTAAGCAGAACTGGGTGTCTCAAGGATTTATTGTGCCTTGACAAGATGTAACTGAAACTGATTGAGAGCTTCCTCACGCTGGGACAGCGCTCCGAAGGAGCTGCGAGGCTAGGCAGGGGTGAGTGCTGGGGGAGCTACACCTCCTTACTTCTCTTCAATAATTTCATCTGCTATGATCCTCAATCTGCATTTTCATGAGTTTTCAGTACAGTTATGGAATCCAAATTGAAATAATCTATCTGCCTGGTAAGCACCAACCAGCTAATTGCATAACCTGCTGGAACAGAAGTGAACGGGAAACGGCTTTGAGCTGCCCCACAGCTCAACATGCAAAAAGAAGGCAGCAAAAAGGCAGGCACGGATGTGACAGCTGATCAGTCACTGCAGCGCTGGCTGAGCACTAAGAACCAACAGCAGCAGACAACGTGCTAACCCCCCAGACTACACCTAGCACGTTACTTTCCCTCTAATACTTTATTAGCAAATTACAATACTGTTAATAATATTGTGGAAAAAACACATGTAGGTGATGTGATGCAGATAAATTATCCTCTTTTGACCATGGTAATTAAAGGGTGATATTCCCCTTTTCCACAAACACAATTTTGTACTTAGATTTACACTACGATAATTTTTTATTTTTCTCCTGTAAAATGATTTTCAGCTTTTAAAAAAATTTAAGCAGATTCATGCAGTCTGCAAAGGCCAAAGAGATCTGAATCTGAATGCTCTTTTTCTTTTTTTCTTTTTTTTTTTTTTCCATACTGTTGACCTTCAGGGTTACGATAAAAGTCAGTCTCCATGATGATATTCATAGATGACTTTTTAAAGGTAACTTTGTTCGTTGTGACAGAAAGATACAGTAGTTTGAATACAAACTGCACCAGTGAAGAACGAGGACAAATACCTCCCTGAGGAAAATGGGCCTGATCCAAGGTCCGGTGAATTAATTAGCATCAACGTTGTATTTGCCCTAAGGGGCTAAAGCCTCTCTTTTATTTTTCCTTTTCTTTTTTTTTTTATTTTTTATTTTATTTTGGCCAAGGTGCATATCACAATGTGTAGTCTGGCATCTTCAATCATATCTGTTAGTTAATCAATTTACATATCTAACACTTAAAAAGAAAAGGAAAAATAGCTTTTATAATGCTGGTATATTATTTCACATTTAATCTCACCACCTCCAATTTAACTGTTATCAATTTTAAGGCAAAATAAAATGCTTTTTGAAGCAATCTGAAGAAAGGGAATATTCATACATTGTTTTTGCTATTAGAAAAAAAAAATCGTATTTTCACCAATTGAAATGCAACAAACACAATCCACGCTTAAATGTGAATAAGGTGTCATCCGTCCAAATAATTTGCCTTAGCAACTCAAACTGTTTAGACGACACAGCAACGAAACAGAAACTGCTCATATCACACAACAACTCACTTGTAACTGGGGAAGCTACCACCAAGCAGCCCTGCAATGTGGCTGACCCATGGAGTGAGGGTCAGCAAACAGTGTGACTGAAGAACAGCCAGGATGCACCTGTACCTGTCAGAAACCTGACTGTAAGATGTACCTAGAAGACACCGTCCCTTTTGACAAAGCTTGGTAGTTTTCCAAATCATCTTCTAGCATACAGACTTCCACATATGACTGTGGTCCTACAGCAGGCCAACTTTGCAGAATTCTATTCACTGATGGACAGTGCTGGGAAAGACAATGTTCTAAAAGATAAAATAAAAACGACAACTGTTTTAATTGCTTAATAAAATATCAATTAATTAGTTGCCTGTCAACAAAATGAAATCATCATCAAAATATCTGAAATCCATTGAACTCCATCAATCTTTTAAGATGGGCCATTTTTAAGAAAGAGAGACCTTTACTCGGTATGAAGCCATATATAACCTGAATTTCTATCACTAGAAGTTTGCAATGATTAGAAAAATATATAATAGCTTTGATTGTAAAAAGTCATTTACGTGGTTATATAAAGGCACAGATATTTAACAGTTAAAATAGTGTAGATGTATCCTTTAAACCCAAGGCTTGCAGATCTTTTTCACTGAGAAGACTACCAGCATTGGCAACCCTGAGAAGATGCAGAAGGAATATGACTGTGTTCTTCCACCTCCAAATTCCCTATTATTAGGTACAGAAGAAAATGGTATGAATGGCAGGCACCAGGGCATTGTTGTGGGACAAACATTTCTTCATTTGTTGACAAAGACAGATCACTGTTATGCAGACCATGGATTAAAACAATTCTTGCACAAAAAAGATACTTTCCATTTTAGTTTGCTGACTGTATTGGCTTAATTTTTTCATCTATGCCTCTTAGTTAATCACTACTGAGTTTAGAGCCTGAGGTTTCATATAAAAAAGTAACAGCAAAAACCTTATAAAAAAAGTTACCAGAGTGATTATTGAGCATCACTTCTTTGACTGCTCTAATCAAGAAGTTGAAGAAACTATGCAAGCAGCAGCTTATGCCTGGAAGCACCTTTACCAGTTGTTGCTGCAACTACTTAAGGAGCAAACATCCCTTTAATCCCCTACAATGTAAATATTATTCTCCTCCTAAAGAAAGAAACTGAAGCTGAATAAATTAAATCTGTTGGTCACAAGAACAAGAACTTGATGGCAGAACCTAGAACTGAAATTTCTAACTCTCAGTTCATGGAACTGGAAGTATTAGCTGTATTAACTTGAAATTTTGCAGGAAAATGGGACTGTTCCAGTAACGATGCACAGTCTACATAAGAGTTTCATGGTTTGCTAACTGCTAATATTTAGCAGTTCTAATGTTTTACACAGCTGCAAGAAATATTATGGTGGCTATGACCTCCTAGAGCCTGTGACATCTATGAAATTCTTGTATCATCTTGACTAGTTACAGCATAGATGCATCATCTGGGGACACAAGAGATGAAATACTGTGCTCAGTGCTAGAAGTACCTGTCTGATAATTTCAAAGATAATAATTCCTCAATAAGGGGAAGGTGAGCACGAAGCAATGACACTTTGTACAAGCAGGACTCGCTCACTGGTATCTCAGAGAAATCACAAGCATCCTTCTCATAGCTTTGAAAAAGGCTGCTTACATAGGGAGCACTTTTCATGTTGGACTCAAATATCCTCACTTAACTGCCTCTTGGAGGAAAAGGAAAAGTGAATAAGGAGCACCTTGAAGTGATTGATGACAATGTTCACTGCATTTGTGGGACAGCTCATTAGGTACTATAGAAAGGGCCCCTCACAATGCACATTAAAGAATCCGAGGGGAGTACATTCTTGATAAGTTTTAGATCCCAACTCAAAGGCACCACGCCAGCTTTCTAACAATGGGGTGAGGCCAATGTGGAACACTTCAGAAGGATTTACACGAACAAGGTGTTCAACCACGTATCAGGGATGATCAATGAGGAAGAAGAGAGGAACTTCGCTACTGATGTTACAGGCAAGATAGAGGAGACTGCACAATACGATAAAAATAAAATCAACCTTCGAAGTCAGAAGATGATAACTTCTGTAACAGTCACCCCTGCCATCACTGCCTCTTTTTCATGTTTTTCTTCTGAAACACAATAATCTTCTACACCATCTAAAAAATAAGTCTGGATCTAGTTACCAGATCTGGCTTAACAAATGACCCAATTTCTCCAACTGTCAAGTCCAATGATGAATTGTATTTATACGTAAATTTTTCATTAGTATCCCACAAGAAGAATTCAGTTACTCTTAAGGATTTTATTCATGTCAGCATTTAGTTGTTCAAATACACTTGAAAAGAGATGACATTAAGCATAATTCTTAGCAGGAGATGGAAAAGTAACTAATCTTTGTGTCCGTACTCAGTTTTTAACGTCAGCCCTTCCATGAGGGAAATCAGAGTAAAAAAAAAAGAGATGAATGACATACAATGTGCAGCACAAAAAGATTTTAAACAATATTAAAACAATTTTTGAAATCTAAACAGACATTTCTAAAGATGAGGTAGCTGCTCATAATTCAACTTTAAGGCGCTGATATTAATTCTTACGTCACCACCTTGTCACGTTTTAGCAAAATGAGAAAGGAACCAGGAAAAAAATAATCCTGGAGCACTTTCTTTCTGCAGCATGGCTTCCCATCTAAACTTGGAAGACGATTCCACCTTTAAAGCCTACTCCCTCAAACCAGTTGTTACAACCTCTATCACTTCCTAGATATTTACATTTCCATCAGCACTCATTTCTCTGTCAAATACGGTAACATGACATTCCCAGAGATAGCTCAGTGGAGCTGAAGTAAAGCAGGCCTGCAAGCTCTACAAATCAATCTCCATGTATAAGTTGCTTTGTGCTTTTAAGACACCTTTTTCCCAGAATTAATTTCTCCCTAGTCTGATAGTCTTGACAATTCTGAAGTAACCGTCACCTCCTCTAAGTAAAAATCTATTGAAAACAACTAAGAATTATATGTTGTACACTTCTTAATCCTCTTCTGATCTGGTGATGCCAGGAGTAAATGCTTTTAAGGAAGCTGAAATACAGGGGTTTAGGGCTGGTGAACGCGTTAGGAATAGACACTGCAGCTTGGTGTTACACTGCAGGAGTCATGATGACTATGACTCATTTTATCACATCCAAAGACAGCTGCTTACAAAGCACAAGAGTATTTGATCTAGAAAATTCCTGTGACTCTGACAAATGAACAGCATTATGCCGTGAAGTTGGAGGCATAAGACAGATGGAAGTTTATGTGGTGACACACCCACTTACTAAAGCTAGTGAGAGTCACAAAGGAATTTATCTCAGGGTTGCCTTACCCTTCTGGAATGGAGTGGAAGAATATCACTGCTATTTCTAAGGACAGAAATATCAGGTGCGACATTTAGCACTTCAAGATCTTGGAACCAGTCTTGAACTGACCCAAACAAGTAGGATTTCCAGAGAAAAGGTAAGCTTCAGGGTGGTAAGAACTTACTCAGTGCTTACATAGAGAAATGCACTGTCCATCAAACTAATTTAGATAGAATGTAACAGAAAAAATAATTGACCTCTGAGACTGTAACTTCTTTTTAACCAGAATTTTTTTACTGTAAGGTGAAAATAATTGTTGCAAAGTCATGTTCAAGGTTTATAAAGTGTTAGAAATAAACTACAGATCCTCCAAGTCCTATTCCTATGATCTTCCATACTGCTTTTATTTAAAGGAATGAAATACCCTAAATTAGCGTTACTGACTACTGTGGACTAACCTTCAACTTCCACCATGTGACTGTGCAGACAATAATCAGATATGTATTCTATGAGGATCTGACCCAAATCTCCAATGTTGCTAAAAAAATTCTGTTATCCCTTACTCATTTGCTCAGTTAAGATACTGCAGACCAAACCTACAACTCCTCTTCCCCGTGTTCCTTCTTGCCCTCTGAGTGCTGGTCTGTGTGAAAGTTGGAGATCACAAATTTAACAGCCCATAGCCAGTCATCCTTGACAGAACACCAAATGAGTACATCAATACTAATTAATCACTGCCACAAGCTGGCCATGTGTCAGGACATCCTATTAAAGGTCAGAAAAGGGAGTCACTAATTTCATGAAAAATGTGATTTTTCACAAAGATGCAATATAGTTAGCAGGTGCTTCTCATATCTCAGATGTTAGCTACAAAATATTTCCATTTAATGACTGATGTCAAACTACTGCTGCTAGTAAATGGTAATCTTCTGTAGCAATAACAGATCTGTAAAATACTGTACAGAACATTAATTATTTCTCTTCCTTTTTAACTTCTTTTGCCTAACTTTCTAATCAAACATTACTTTAGTGCAAGTGTGCTCTAAAAGCACGACAAAATTTTAGAGCGAAATATCAGTATGAACAGCTAGCTAGCCACAAATCAAGCACAGAATTGATGACGACTTCTAAAATCTGATGCTTGCTCAAGTAAGTTGCTGATCTAAGGCCTAAAAAAGCATCACAGATATTTCATATTCCTCTGAATCATAAGGGATTGGTCAGATATAGAAGAAATCTAAGCCAATGAATTACATGGCTTGACCCAGCTTTGCAAATGACATGTTTAGATAATATAAAATTAATTTGCATCTCTTTTATAGCATGCAATAATAAAGGAAAAATAACTCTAGAAAGCAAAGTCATTGATACGTGGAATAAACTTAAATGTAACATGTAATTATCATAGCCAAATGGGGGTCAATATAACAAGTAGGATCTGAGAGATAAAACAGAATCTTAAAAATATACACTGTCAGTGACTTGGTATGGATTTGATCAGCATTTCCAAGAATATGTTTTGTTTCTGTATCTTAGGTGTGCTTGCAATAATTTGGGTATGAAATCAAGAACTAGACTCTGTTAGGAGCTCAAAGCTTCTAAGTCAGTTTCCTAGAAACTGTAAGACTGCTCCTGCCTCTCATTCTTGAGAAAACAGAAACAATAGGTATCTTCACCTGTGTAATTATTCAAAAGCTCCTTCTGCTCTTTCTGCTTCAACTTCTACACCACAGTCACCAGGTACTCAACTCCCCTGTGTCTCAGGAAATACAGATTTACATCCTTGATGTTCTACAAGAATTTTCATCATCTTCTTCCTCTCCATATACTCAGTTAACAGTCTACATCAGCTGAGTCAATGCTAATGGTTTTCAGATTCTCTCAGTTCTCTCTCTACATTTCCTCTGACTTCCAAGAAGCAAAAGCAGTATGCACTCCTCAAAGGATGGGGAGTCATCAAAGATGCTATAAAAATAAAGAGGAAAACAAAAAAATCCACATGAAGAAATGGAAAATACTCAATTGGTCAATATGCAAAAAAGATTTTGGACATTTGGAAAGTATATTAAGATCATTTGAGCAGAAAGATACACACATACACATTTTGTGAGGATTTGCCCCTACATTCCCACAGATTCAAAACTGAGAAAACGAAGTATCTTCTGCAATTCTGAAACTATTTTGGCAGATGACAGGGAAGTGATTGAAAACTTGGTTGCATTGCTTTCAAGACCAAATGCTGTCTTGTCTATAGCATACTTTTCTTGGAAAATACAAGAGCTGAATTACGAGACTGCATAGGAGCAAACGTTCTCATTTCCCTTATATTTGCATACAGATGGCAGTTTTTCAAAGATAAAATTATAAGCTGCAAATACACAGTCAAAGTTCAAACAATTTGTGCTTAGTACAAACATTTATAATCAAGTTAAATGGCTGTATTGAAAATAATTAAGTAGACAATGGATCATCCCTCTTCCATTTAGTAGTGCTGTACAAGTGTTGGGAATGGTATTTCATAGCTCAGGCCATATTTTTTTTTTATGATTACTCAGTGGAAACGCTGCTCACTGATCATGGATACTCAATGAGAAACCATAAAAAAAGTAGTTTTTGAACAAACCATAATGCTCATCTCATATTGAAAGCAGAGTTTATTTATTCTGTGAATGCACAAAGCTACTTTCCCTATAAAGTTTATTGCTTGACTTTGCAACTGTCAATAATATCCTGAAAAACACAAAAATTATCTGTGTTCAGATTTTTTAACAAAGAATATGCAACGAATTGTTTGTTTGTTTTTCTTAGAACATATGTAAGAACAGTTACCAGTAACCTGTTCTCTCATCATGCTGTCAGAATAGTCCCTGCATCTTCTGCAAAAAAAGTAGAGAAAACCTTAAGGCGGTTATTGACCACCTCACTGATCCATGCAAAAATCATTTCTCTACTCACCACAGAAAGCACACGATAAACACTTACTAAAAGATTATGACCATAGAATCATGGAATAGTTTGAGGTAGACAAAGATTAAATAGTGCCGGTCCCAATAACAGCCCCTGGAGAATACCACTGCTCTTTACTTGGACATCAAGATTATCCAGGCAACTCCTTTATAAGCGTCTGATCTGTCAAATCCACGTCTCTCCAATTTAGAGACAAGGATGTTGTGCAGGATGGTATCAAACATTTTGCACGAGTCCAGATAGACAATGTCAAGTGTTTTTCAGTTGATCACCAACGCTGCAACCCCGTTGTAGAAGGCCACAAGATTTGTCAGGCATGATTTGCCCTTAGGTGAAGCCATGTTGGCTGTCATCAGCCACCTCCTTGCTTTCCATGTGCATTAACATAGTGCTCAGGAGGATCTGCTCCATGATCTTGCTAGGTGCAAGGGTGAAACTGACTGGCCTGTTATTCCCTTGCATTTTTTTCTTTTTAAGATTGGGCGCCATGTTTCTCCCTTTCCAGGCAGGGGGAACTTCACCCAAAGAGGCCAAAACCTGCTCCCTTGAAGGCCAAGGTAGTGAGTTTGCTGTGCATCCTCCTCTCTACGCTAAGGGTCTTTGATTCCATTTCATGTTCACTGCAGCCAAAGCTGCCCTTCACATTCCCCACCAGTCCCTCCATGTTGCATGAGAACAGGGTCCAGCACAGCACCGCTCCTCGTTGGCTCCTCTATCACTTGGAGAAGGATGTTAAAATCAACGCAATCCAGGAATCTCCTGAACTGCTTATGCTCTTCTGTGTTGTCTCAGCAACAGATATCAGGGTGGCTGAAGTCCCCCTTGAGGACCAGGGCTTTTGAATCCAAGACTGCTCCTGTAAGTCTGCAGACGGTATCATCTGCTTGGACATCCTGGTTGTATAGCCTTTAGCAGTTCCCCTCCCTATAATGTCACTTGTCCCTGCCCTCTCTTTAATCCTGACCCACAAACCCTGGGCTAGCTCATCATCCATCTCCAGGCCGAGTTCCATGCACTCCAGCTGGTCACTGGCATCTGTGTGACCCCTTACTCATCTCTCTTGCCTATCCTTCCTAAAGTACCTGTGTCCTTTCACTGCAACATTCCAGACACAGGAGCCATCAAACCATGCATCTGAGATGCCAGTAAGATTACAGCCCTGCCAGCGTGCAGAGATCTCTAACTCCTGTTTTTATTCCTCATGCTATGTGCATTGACACAGAGACAAATAAACCAGCACTACAATAACATGTACAGCTATAGCTGGATTTGCTGCAGTACATAATCTAGGATTCCTTTATAGTTCATGTTAACTCAGTTTACTCTATAGCATTTATGTACAGGAAACTAAGAGCACTCTACTTGGCAAAAACATGCACACTGAAAAGATTTTTCAGAAATGACCTATGTATATCACCCTGTACTTCACTGATAGTTGAGTTCAATTTGGTATTAAGTTTGTAAGTAAATTAACTCTTTGACTTAAAATATCTATAAAAATGTAAACAGCTACAACTTGAGAAGATGAGGCTTGGAAAACGTTGTCTTGGGGAAGTGAAATGGGCATGAGTACAGATGTAAAATAAATTTCAAAAGAGGCCTTCGAGTGTACTGATGGCATACAGTATTTCTATGAACATTTTCAAGTTCTTTTTCTCACCCTCATCATGTTTTGCAATTTCCAAACAGTGAGTCTCAACACAAGATCTAAGGGAGCAAGTTTTAACTCTAATTCAGGGCATCTTTGATGTTCTTGGTTGTCTTCTGAAATTCAGTCCTTCTTTCTCAGCTCATTTATCTTCCAAATTCTACAATACAGCTTTGAAGTTCTCTCCAGCACTTTTTCAACAGCTCAGCCGAAGTACAAGCTCAGCAAAGCTGCTGATGTCTAGAAACTTCCTCTACAACCACATCTGCCACTGCGCCTGACACTGACTGAAAGTTTCCAAAGAGCTCCATTAAGACTAGCACTGCCCAGAAACTCCTACGAGAAATCTGGTCCACCGTCACATCTCAAAACCACTCTGACAGAGAATACACTCAACAATAACAGACACCTGCGTCCCAGCATAGCAACTGACAGATGCAAAATACAAATAATGAACTTTTTCAAGAGTTTTAGTCTGTGTCTACTGAGTTACACATGCAAACCCAGAGAATCCCCAAGCCATGGTACTGCTGCAAGACAAGAACTCAAATCCCTGCACTTCCTAACTGATATTTATATTTACAGCACATAAGATTGCACTTATCCACCATGAGCTCAGAAAAGAGCCCCTTCTGCTAGTCCAAATACCACGTGCATTGACTTTCTTTCCTTCCGCATGATGCTTGCACAGAATGCTGGCTTCTATTATGTTATGGTACCATGTTTAGGATGCAAGGCATCCACTGCTATGACTTTGTTTTCAAGAAATGGATCAATGTTCATATAGAACTCTACTATTTATCACTGTAAAGCAGCGTTTTCCTCCAACTGATCTTTTCCATGTAAACAGAAATGTGGCTTTAGATTATATATTTAAAAGACATGCTCACTGTGACAAGAGTTTGAATTGACCCTGCTACTGATGTCAGAGAGGTTATACGTAGCTAATAGCAAAGCTCAGCCCCAACATTATTAATGCAAGATTTGCTATAGACATTTGGTTTTAAAATTTAAATAAGAAATGAATATTCATACAGTCTGGTCTTTCAAATATATACTTACATAACCTTGTTTACAAGGAAATACAAGTTAAATCATTTATGATGGATTTAGAAAACTAAATAAATGCTTGAATTATGTCAAGTCAAAGGGATGTGAAAAGTATATTTAAACACTGAACTGAATGTGAAATGGAAAAATGGAAGTCACTTATAATTCATAACTTGAATACACATGCATTCTCTAGCAGGAGTTACAGGACAAATGTTGGTAAGTAGAGCCCCTGCAGCCTCTTCAATGCACAAAACTCCACTTTGCTGTTTCTGTATAACCCTTGGTTATATTTTGACAATTCTATTATTACAAAAAATAAGAACAAAACAGAGAGGAAGTAATGCAAATTTTAAAACCTCCTAACAGAACCATTTATTGACTTCATTAATAGCCTTAATGTTAAAAGGTTTTATATTACAGACTCCGGAGCACAGAGACATCTGCACATATCCTAATTAACAGCAATCACACACACTAATAGTATAACCTACTGCTTAAGTAAATGAACATCTTTGCTCCCTGCTGCCTTGAAGGGGCTGATAGGCATGTGCTTTATTGACAAAGTAAGCTCATTTACAGAGTGATTGTCCAAGAGGGAACCGCTGTTTATTTGTAGAGTTTCTCCCATTGAACTCATAGGGCAAACAACACACTTAAATTGTTAATTAAAATATCAACAGCTAAACGTAAATACTATGGCCTCTGCAGCTAGAATGACAAATATTTCTTTAGAAATAAATAAATACTCCTGGCAGTTTCCTCTTCTAAAAAACTGCCATAAATCAAATAATGCTACTATCAGGGGAAACTAAGGGACCCTTCTCTCTTTATTTCTCCAATAAGCACTGTCAGTGGTCACAACCATTAAAGAGCGCAGAGACTTACAGTTGGTTCACAATTTCTGGAAAGATACCTTACTGCAAAAACAATGAGGAAGGCTCCTTTCAGCAGAAGTAGTCTGAGATGCAATGGTATAAGATTTTTTGGAATTTTCATCATACAAATTACTTGACTCTGCATTTTCTTTTCTCCATAGCATATTACAATAATGACCAAGTAAGATTTTTTGAATGTTCAAACTGAAAAAACTACTATTTCACTCTGCAAAATAAATAAGGTTCAGAAAGCATACTGTTTAAGGGACAGACTTGTCTGGAGAAAAATACAGATTAATATTCAAAGATTCATTTATTGATGAAATACCAACTCAATGATTTTGCTATTTCCCTCACTCAAATGCCCTTGCTCATTTCTCCAGAGAGACAATGAAAACAGTATTATTTGTGAAAGTGATAGGCTTGGTAGGAGAATTCCATCTTCTCAAAGGCAACAAAGATAACTTCAGAACTGGAAGGGCAGATATACTGAGAATGGCAATAACTTCCTGTTCTTAGATTTCTCCTTCTCAATTTAATCACTAGTTTCCAAATTTCTACTTCTGAAAGTCTCAAAATTAAAGGTGTTCAATGTCAACTTAAGTGCCTTCTCTTACTAAACCTCATTTTTGCGGGTCAAAAATATTCAGAAAAAATGTTTCAGAGCAACCACAAGCACATTTACAAACAAAGCGAACACTACTCATAAAAACTCTTCCTGAAGCTAGCAATTACATTACCACTAATCAGGGATACAATGCTCTCTCCCTACGTGTTTGATTAATGCCTACAGAGGAAAAAACAATGTTAGCTTGCATACAAACTTGTCAATGACACTTACTTTGTTACGTTACCTACTTTGACACTTAAGAGTATCACTTACTCCATGCACTTTAATGTTTAAGTGCATGAAAGACCAACATCTCTTCACATTATTGCAACAAATTATGACCTCCTGAAGTGCTATTTCCAGAAAGGGTCTTTGATGCAGTTTCTGTATCAATCAATCAGTTCAACCTTATTAGATTTCTAGAAAAGTGAAAAGATTGTAAATTTACAGATCAAGGCTGGATATTGCACAAACAAAAGAGGAGCCATGAGGAGCTTCAAATTTTCCTTTCCCTTATAAGCAGTGCATATAACTAGAGAGGAAAAATAAGTAGACTACATGAGGAGGAATAAAATTACTAAATACAATTTTACTGATATTTGAGTAAAATATTTAAAGATGTAAATTAGCGTTGAATATTATAAAATATAGTAAAAAGCATTATATATATATATATATAGTCATCTCACAATTTCAGATTATGTATACCATCTATGACCACTAAATTCGATGATCTGCAGTCACTGTAGGTGCTGCTCTGAAAATTCCAGGTCAGGACATTGGTGTAGCCATGAATTACCTTTGGAGCTATTAAGAAACAAATTGGTAACAAAACCTAGTATGACATCACAGTGCTTTATAAATCCATGGTGGATCCATCCTAGTCCCCCATCCATACTAGCCCCCCAGTCTCAAAAAACAGATGAGTTAGAATGTAAAGTGCCAAAGATCTTACGGGAGAAAAGACTAAGAGACCAAACATTTTCAGGTTGGAAAGGAGACAAGGCGACAAAATCATAGACAATAAACAGAAAATAGACAAAGATTATTCACTATTCCTATTAAACATGCACTAGAAGAAAAGGTGAAGAAATTAAACCATATTTTAAACTCTGAAGGCAGCCACCACAGATGCCATTGGGGCTACAATAAAAATGTGACAAAAAAACAGTTAGATAGCTAGATAGGAAACAAGTGTGACAGTTTGAATGCAATATATATTTCTAGCAACTGTTAGCATCGTTCCCTCCTCATCCCTGTTTCCCTAGGCTTCTGTGACCATCCAGCCACTGCTGGAAGACTGGATGCAGAGCTGACCAACAATTAGTATCACCACAGCCATCCTTACCTTCCTATATAATCCTATCTCACCACACCCACTCAGTCATACTGTGACAATCTAGGGATTGCTACGTGATGCATTTGCAAATGAGCTCTGAAAACCTACTTTTTGCAGGTGGTAGTGTTAACTAATTCTTTCAAATTTTTGTGTAATACTGTTAGCTTTTAGGGAAGGGAAAATATGGATTTAGAAAGCAGTACTTGGATGACGCTGTCATGTTAAAGCTCTGTGAATGATTTCCATTCAAATAACACAGCATTTCGTAGCACAATCTAACATCTTGGAAAAAAAAAAATAGACTACAGCCAAATCTGTATAGACTTCAAATTTAATGCAAGTATTTCCTCCAGCTATGCAATACATCTGGATTTTGCAGCTTTTGTTTGCGTCTGGTAACTAATTTGTAGAGTTTCAGAATACTATTTTTATAGGTAAAAAATTCCACGTTGGTAAATTACATGTTCCTGTAGAAACAACCACATGTGAGATATACATTCACCCTGAGGCCGGAAAGTGTTCTGGGGACATGCTGGATTTGCCAGCTCTTTAGTACTTAACAGATCAAGTGAACTCCATTTTTAAGACATTTACATGAGTAATGGTGAGTGACATCTGAATTACAAATAGGTCTGCCTTGTAATTGAACCACTGTGCGGACTGAAGTGGAGTTCCAAGATTTGCACACTTAGGAAAAGAAAAGAAAGTATTTTTTTTTAATCGCAAACTTTATTAATCACTTGTCACAGATGCAACCATAGCAGCTATTAATCATTCCACATACAAGAGCACTCCTGTTGGTTTGCTAACCTAAGTATAAATTATCATGTCAAAGATTAACCCATTTTGTTTCATTAATACTTTGTTTTATTTCCTTCTACCCTCCCATTTTCTCTCGCAGAAAAGGCTTCAATTGTCTTTTTGGACAACTGGAGCCTGAATGATTAATCATGGTGACAGAGAGTTGACCACAGGGTCAACAAACAATGAATAAAAACATAAGACACAGGTTCATTCCAGGTTATACTCATGTTTCATTTCAGAAGTGAGAGAACAGCACACTTTCTTCAGAATTTACTGCCTAACAGTCAGAAGGCAACCTTAACACAATGCGTGTGCGATTACTTCCCCACTAAGAAAAACCAGAGCCATTTGTTATTAGAGTCGCTGTGTAGGCCACCCAATCTGGTGGAACAACACACTTCAGCAGTTTCAAAGCACACTTAAATGCTGACGTCTCCAGGGCTCTGACTACTGCAAACAGAGCCAGCAAGTGACTTGTAGAAGCTTTCCCTAAAGTGTGATATAGGAGCACAAAGACTGGGTGACGGCTATTAAGCTTGGAAGTTGTAGTCTGAAGATCTTAAAATCAAAAATCCTCAGGGTTGTGCTGCTAGAAATAAAAGAACTGGGAAAGAAGACAATATACAGAACTGGGCATTACTGACTGACTGATTAAGAGTCTTACTTTTCCCAGTTCTTAGTGGGAAAAAAAGGATGCAAATTACACTTGTAACTGTGAAAAAACAGATTTTTCTAATACTTAATGCCATCTTAATGCACCAGCTTCTAAGACAAGTATTTAGGGACCAGCAAAACAAGGTAACATCAAGCAACTCCCACCTCATCGCAGTATAAAAAACAGCACTTAATTTTGATGGTCAGCAGAAAGCTTTTCTGTTAGATCACGAGTCTAGTAAGAGTGATGATTTCAGCTCAGAGGAACAATCTTATCAAATGACTCAAAATCCCTAGAAAGTTTGCAGGCAAAAAAGAAAACATAGAGAACTCTCCACCACAAGAATCATGAGGGAAATTCTGAACTGATTCTTAACAAACATACTTGAGTCTATATGAGTTGAGATGTAGAAACCAAAATGGCAACATGACAGGAGACACTAAGTGAAAAGTATTGACAGTAAAGGTCTAAAGATGAATGCTCATTCAAAATTCTACAGGAGACAAAAGCCTGGAAAAATCTCTTTGAAAACCTGTATTTCTGTGGTGACATCTTTTTTTTTTTTTTTTTTTTTTTCCTTTTCATTATTCATGTTTGCAGAAACTAAGTAGGAAAATTTAAAAAAAAGTCTTCAGAGGAGAGTAAAAAGACCAGGCAAGCACTCTGAAAGATGATACCGATTATTTTTTTCTTCTGTTTTTATACAAACTCGATGTTCCACTCAAAACAGCTATCTCACGAGTTATCACAAGTAGCGATCCTTCCCCAAATGTCATTCTTCTTTCAATAGATTTATCAACTTATATGGACATCTAAATTTCCAGAGCTCAATTATAAAAAGTGAGGAAAGGATTGCTTACAGAATTGCCATTCTTTACATTTAAACTTGGCCTTTTGAATTAATTATTGAAGATCATATTATTATTTGAATGGAAATTAAAATAAATTGCATCTTAACTTCCTTTTTGCTCGATTTATGAATTGGCATGAGATGCAGCTACAAAAAGATGCAAGAAGATAAATGTTTAAATCTGCCATAACCTTTCAGAAGTAAACACGTTTTAAATTCAGAAATGAACCCAAGTACTTAATGGAACCTTACACTAAGCACAATATTGGTACAAATGTTATTTGTACTCTGACTTTGGTCCTCTAATGCCACTATCACCATCCAACCATTCAATGCAGACCAAAAACATTTATCAAATCTGTAAATATTTGAACATCACCTACCTCCTGGGTAGTGTTTTCTAGCTCTAAATCTCAGAGCACATTATAAATATCAACATCAGCAGTCCTAGCTTAGAAATGTGGAAACACAAGTGAAGAGAAATGCCCAGATAACTGAACTGGAAACAAAGCGATCTAAATGCTGAACTGCACTCAATATAAAGCCTTTTGGTAATGATTCTAAACACAGACAACTTTGAATTGCAATTTGATTCACTCAACACTATTTTCAGCAAAGGGAAGCTATACAGGGACTGTAATGGCACAAACTTATGAGGTATGCAATGATACAGTGATTACAAGCATTTTCTGTGTACTTTGACCAGTAAATGAATTTCTTGGAATACAAGAGTTCTAAATCCTCATATAGTTAAATGTCCACTGCAAACAGCAGCATTTGTTTGGAGTATGTGGGCATGCCAATGTTTGCATATATCCACCACAAAACGAGTCCCCAGCTGGAAACTACGGACACAACTTTACCAATGAAAGTCACCTGCAACAGAAATATTAGCCTGAATATATGTGAACAAATGACAGTTCGTAACACTTCACTAAGTTATTCTGAAGATTTTTGTGACTGAACTTAATTTCAATCATCATCTCACTCTTAAGTGTTTTTCTAAGCACTTCATTTCGCTTTGTCTTCTAACTCATACAATTACCACGACTCTTTCCAAGGAAGCAGTTTTGGCCAAACAGTTAAATGCAGGACTCAGGATAGATCTCCATGTACAATCTGTCTGATCTACCTCGTCACCTGAGAGAATAAACAGGATTTACTCTGGTCTGGAGGCATTAACTCTTTGAGCTTTAAAATCCAACTTGTTCTCAAAGTGATTGCCTGCCCAGCTCCACTGCATTACACCGAGTGCCCCTGAAATGCTGAGCCTTCTGACTGCCCCAAGGTGTGCACAAATAGGGCTTTTTCTGAGTTCCACGAAAGATGGGTTTTGTCTTCTTGTTTGCTTTTTAATCAAATTTGAAACACAACTGAAATGATTTCCCCACATACTTCAGATCAGCAAATTGAAAATGAAAGCATTTTGCCTCGAAAAGAACACACTTGCTTACTCCAAGAGAAATGCTTTCATTTTCAGGTCTGCCTCTCTTGCTCACATGGAAGGTTAAATTTTACCAAAAAAACCCACGAACTTTGTGTGAGTATTTAGTGCATTTCATAACCTAACAATACGAGAATGAAGTTTCCATGAAAATATGCAGTTTTTGTGCACACATTTAAAGAAGTGTGAACTCTTCTTTTTTTACCATTCTCCTACATCCTTCTTTCACTTTGCCCCAGCTTAAAATTGAACTGCAGAGGGTTTGAAACATGACTAAAATTTAATTCTGAGCCCTGAAGTCTAATGAATAAATATTAGCCATTTGGCTATATGTTTTCTTTCGTACATCAGTCATCGGGTGTATTTTGTATGTTTTAGGCATAAGTAGAGAGTTATGAGCCCAGAGAATATCCATTCTCTGTAGCAGATAAGGTAACTGTCTACAAAAAGATCCCTTCAAACCATTAATGATAGTTAATATGAAATTAACTATTGAAGATTTCACTAAGCTTCCATGTGGGGAAGGAATTCTGACTTGAGAGCATTGAATGAAACGTATGAAAACACTTTCTCAAATCAGTGCTTGTATTTGTGCTCAGAAATTGCACACGCATTTAAGGTACATCACAGAACATGACTGTACGCTGACAGCATTTAAACGCTGCATTTTCAGCACTGCAAGAATGCTTGGTTCTGAAGACAAAGCATTGGATATAATCAGCTACTGTTTGAAGACAAATGTGTTTGCCACTTAGAGGTACAGGTGAAGGAATACTGGTCAGCATGAAATATTTGTATGGCCTCATATAAGGTCAGTTGCCTGTAGCTCTTGCTAAAAAGGTGTAATGAACCATCAGGGTGTGCCAGCAGGTTAGAAAATGCCCAGCTAAGGAATCTCTTGCCCTTCATAGACTTTTTTCCTCACTTACTGCATTTGAAAGCCCTATGGAGAAAGGACTGCTCATTTCTTGCTTACCCTGAAAGGAGTACAAAAGAGCTGGAAAGGTGATGAAATTTCATCCAAGCTTTAGTGGTGATTAAAGTATTGACTTCATTTATGACATTGCTCCATATATTAATTATCCCTTCTTCTATCGCTATGTAGAAAACAAAGGTCAAGGTTAGAAAAATGAGAGTATCTTCTCAACAGTTCTGAACAAGCTCCAGAAAAACAAACCAATTTGGGGGAATAAAAATATGTCAGATTAAAAACCAATCTTTCAGCTCTCAGAAAGCTCTCTTGCAAAACGTTTTACCAAATTATTCATTATGTTTTTATGTTCCATTAGTCAGCATGAGATATTGAACTTATTCTAGTAACAGAAGGAATAGATAAACATAGAGAAAACCAGTTGTGAAAGCAAGAACAGTTACACAAACTACAAAACTAAAACCAAACAAAATTAAGACCTGTTTTTGTTGTCTTGAGGAAGGTTACAAGGTAAAGAGTATAAAACATGAAACAAAAGCTTCTCCCAGTTGCATCTGATACCTGAACATCAAAAAGTTTGTTCAAATGAAAAACTACAAGACCTAGAGGTTTACCTACAAACACTGTAATAATTTTCAAGCCTCTTAAAAATCAGCAATGCTCCACTGGGAACATCAGTCTTTGGAAGATCTTCTGGTCCCACACCAAGCCGCAGGTGTAGGCAGAACTGAAGAGGTTGCTTCAGGAGTAGCACAGACTATATTATACAAGATGACATTAGGAATTCAGAAGATAGCACAAAATGCTGATTTATTCAGAAAATGACATTTTATTTAGTGTAACACTGCAATTTGAAAATTTACTGTAGTCTTCAGCACAAATTTCTTCCTAAAAAAAGGTGTATGCATCTGACACTGTTGTGTGCAGCCAACAAACCACTTTCAGTATCCGCAGAGGATTCTGCAAGCAGCAATATGTTCAGAAACAAGAGGGAAGGCCTTTATAATGAAATGTCCATTCATTTTTCATGTTACGCTGTTCTGCCCATTCTTTTCTTCTCCCATATTTCATGCTTTTAATAACACAAGTTTTTCTGCCACTGGTCTATCAGCTCAGCATCCTTTTTCAAACTGTTGCCAACTTGTTATTTTTCAACAGCTGACAACCTAACTATGAAGTGCTATACCTGGAAGAATATTGCTTCTGGATTTCAGTAGAGATTACATAGCAATAATTTTGCAATGCAATATTGAACTACTACAAATTCCATAATAACGAACAATGAAAACAAATGGATTTTCATTTTAATTGTTCTCCTAAATAAAACATATCAGAAAACGTCAACAAATCTTCACCAAAAAATCTGGTTCCATCAAGATAAAGATACACTGTGAAATCTTTTCAATTTTGTCAAAGGAGAATTGGAAAAATGTTCCAATAACTTGAATGTTGTCCATGCATTTTTTAATTTCCAATTCAATTTTTATTTATTTTTATCATGTTTATACTGTACATAAAGTAAAATTCATATATGAAGAATTCGTCTTACAGAAATGAAGTCATAAATATAACATATTATCCAAGAAATTGCTTTACAAATTTGAAATATTTATAAATGTTTGACATCTTCTAACAAGCAATTACAAAAAATAAAATACTGTTTTTTTTTCACATAATCGCACCAGGTGTCCTCACCATAGGATGTATCTTGGACTGTACTAAACACGTAAGATTAAGTAGAAAGGAAAATGCAATATCATAAAAAATGACAGCTATGGTAAAGAAAGCTTAAGTATATTATGTTGCAGATGCAGTCTAACAACTCTATGTGTCAACCTCAGTTGTTTGTTTTTTTTAGAATAAACATAATTGTATAACAATATATGAGAGACCGAACTAGAACTGCTTAATGAGAATTTAAACCAGACCAGACTAAAATTTTAGAACTGTAACAAAGTGTGGGAATAATTTATTCCTTTAGCACAAAACCTGAATGACTGCAAACAGCAAAGGTGTCTCACTCTTCACAGACATTAAATCTGAGATACACACTGAATGCAGTGTATGCAGTAACCAAACTTACTTTTGTGTGTGTAAAAGCCACTCATTCATGAAAATGCTTAGTCTAAAATGGCTAAAATGCCTTCAGTAAAAGCTTCTGTTCAGATGAACTCACATCTTCCTCTGAGAAACTTATTTCTTTACAAATTTCATAGTAGTTATAATATCATTATAATGTCTTTTTCTTTGGATTTTATTTTGTTTGGTTTCAAGTTGATAGCTATCATATCTGCTGTGTGCCATTATGGGAAATGTATTCTCTTTTTTCCAGAATTCTGTCTCCTTTTTCCATTTTCTTCGCTGCATGGTATATATATACACCAGTATTCTGATGTTTTCATACATTTATGTAAAGCTCACGATAGCTGGCAGTGCACTTTCATAGCAGCACGACAAGGTAAAGCGAGCGGTACAACCATCTACCTTTGTGTTCGACTTCTGCTATTCTAATACCATAAGATCATTATACTCCAGCAGGATGACCCTGCTGGGAAATTTCAAGTGACTTACAAGCAAAAGGTCATCTTTATTTCATGTAGTTTCTTTCTGAAGCATCTGATAGTAAACCTTCTGAAAGCTAAGCTAATTGGAATTGATGTTCTTAGTTTGGAAATTTTCATGATTAAAAAAAAATCTCTCGCAATTTTTTGGAGCAAAGTAGGATCTCACAACCAACATGGAGGGGTGGAGGGACCGGGGCCTGTCTAGCCAGCAGAGGTTTTCCAGCCCTACAGGAACACAATGAAAGCAGCACCAGGCTGTTTTGCATGGTGCAAGTACAAGGAAAAATGGTCATGAATTGAATCGCGGGAGGTTTCAACAGGACCTAATAAAAAAGTTTGCTGTAAATGGAAAGCCTGTAGAATCCCTGTTCCTACAGGTACTGTACCCTTGATGAATTCAGCCCCGGTGCTGCTTTGGGCAGAACATTGAGCTGGAGACCTCTCGAGGTCCTTCCAACATGAGCAGCTCCATGATCTTTTGGTTACTGGTCTAACAGGAAAAAAGTGATCTTCTCCATGCCTCAGGAAAACAAAAAAAAAAAAAGTATTTTTGAACTTGGTTCCTAACTTCAATAATGTCACTTGGTCCTGAATGACAGGTAGTTGACACTGCACAAAATTATTTTGAAAGTTTCTAAAATATTCTGAAATGTAATGAATTTTGAAGGAGGTAATGCTTAAATCTTGTACTTGTACAGAGTGGCTTCCCTAACTGTCTGTTATCAGAACCTATCCATTTTGTATTTAATTTCTGCTTAAGAAGTAATTCTTCATTCATCTAATTTTATGAAAAAAAAAAAAAAAAAAGTGGAAAAGAGAAACCGACAAAATGACATCTGCTGAGTTCACCTTGTGGCTGATGCCCTAATTAAGGGAGTGGTACAGAGAAACACTAGTTCCCTCCTCATTCTGTTTGAACTCTTCTCCATTGTAAGAAAAAACCTCTTCATTGTCATGTCTCCATACATGATAAAGTACAGTCTCTAAGACCTAACGAGCCAGGCAAAAGAAAGAAGTCAACTGCTCTTACACCACAGGAAACTAAGAGCCATTCCATTGTATAAAGTAGTAAGACAGCAGTGCCTCCATGATGCCACTGCCCACATTAATTCAAATAAAAGGATCAAAAACCATGAAAACTGGTAAAGTGTGCATATCTGCAGTCATGAGTACGCTATTCTTGTCTTTAAATAATGGCATTTAAAGAAATACAACTAAATATTGTGCTCATCACAGTTTGTGCTTCTTCATCATCCAACGCTCTTTTAATGAGCATCTCTTGTTCAGTGGAGCCACAGATTAAGTATATAATCATATAACCTAAACTGAAATGAATCATACACTAAAAGAAGATAAGAAACTTAATATTTTACTATAAAAAATCATCTAGGAAAAAATTATTGTCCAGCAGTACCATCAGGAAATTAATTTAAAAAAAATAAAAAGGAACACCCAAAGAAAGGAGACAGTGTAGCTTTTACAAAGAGCTGATGACTCATTTGCTTAAAAAAAAAACGCTTTATGATTCTAAAGTACATATGTCAGAGGACTCTGACTGCAGGAAGCCAGCTGGCGGTGAGAACTGACCGGGAGGTGGGGCTGGTAAGTTTAGGTGCTTTAATATTGGTTTGCCATTGGAAAAATACACTTTGTCACAATTTTCAGAGTTCTAAATTTGGACAGTTTCTGACATTTAAAATCTTTTTTTATACGAAGCACGTTGTGTTCCCGAATTTATCTCTACGTGTTTTATATCAACATTTTCAAACTAGAAGCTATCAGCCCATGAAGGACACAGAATCCCACTGACTTCTCGTTACGTGGAAGTACAAGGTTGGTTATGAATAAATTTGAAACTTTCTCCGAATTACAGGAGGCCAGGAAGGAGCAAATGAGACACATATGTGTTCTCAAAGATATCTACCAAGACAACAAGAGAATGAAATTTACCTCTTGTAAATACAACACCAAATAGCTGTACTGTGTAAGGGGACAGTATCACTGCTATCACTGTTAATGTAAGTTAAGGATTCAAACAGCTATGCTAATAAGCATATTAAAAATAATTTCCTAGCCCTCTCACTGAAATGTCGTAGTTCCCAGCAGTAAAAAATAGTGTAATTTGTAAAGCAGATCAGTAATTACAACTCCAGTGGTTTACCACTCCAATAAATACGAAGTGCCAAGCAGTGCTAATCCGGATTTACTCATTCAATTTCTCCCATCACACCAAACCACTGCAAACAAGTCTGGGATCAATACTAACAAAACTACCCTTGAGGTATCAGATTCAGTTCTGCTGATGTACTATTATATCTTAATTTTCCTTGACATAAAATCCAACGTAATTAGACATGCTCTGAGAAATTGTTTCATTTATTCAGTTACTGTTATTATTATTGAGATCATGGGGACAAAAGAACAGTAACCTGCATAGCATTACAGTAGATTATTTACTCTGGTTTCCTTCTAGCAGTGTAATTTATTATTGTTTGAGAAGGCTTAAGTCAGTTTCTACCCGTTAACAAAACATTTCAGTCAGCTTAAAACAATACTCCTCTAGGGTTTAAACTAAAAAAACAAACAAATAAATAAAAATTGCTTGAATTCAACAATTATAATGTGTATTTTCCATACTGGTATACAGAAATACGTATGCTTTCACTAAAATAAATAAAATGCATTTATTATAAAACACTAACCAGTAACCTTATTTTACATCAATAATTTAAAGTAATAAAAATGGGCAATTAAAAAAAACAGCAGTTGATACCAGCTTTTGTATTCTTGTGCTTACAACTTTAAATAATATGTCCCACAATTTCTAAAATGCTTTGTACTACATTAAGAAAGAGTTTTTGAAATAATGCATTTGGAAAGCAGTACTAGAAAAGATTTTCACGTGTACTGAATCAGATGCCCATTTTTCAGAAGAAAATGATAGAACACTTACAGTGAACCTAATAAAAAGTTATTAAGAATGACTGATAGACCAAAAAGCTTGTTATTAATGCTTCAGTCAAAAAGCATGTTTAACCTGAAAACAAAAGAATTCATCTCCTGAATTTCCTATTTTTTCAGAACCCCAGAAAAAGTAGCCTTTTTGTCTGGACAACAGAACAGCTTGAAGGTAAAACCTCCATTCTGCACAGGCCAAAGCAATTTTGCATATGATCGTGGTGTAACTCTATTAAAAAAAAAAAAAAAAAAAAAAAAAAAACCAGACGAAAACTATTTAAGATTTTTCCCATTTAATTTTGCTGTATTTACATGTGCTGCCTTTTTCCCATTCCTTGCTGTTCCAACCAGTTTTACAAGAAATATCACGAAGATCTTACTGGTGACCAATTCTTTTGTGATTTATGCACATACAATCAATAATAGAGAAGCAATTTTTGGCCCAAATGAGTCAATCTTTTATATTTCATGGAAACGTCTTAGATATTTCCAGTGTAACTAAAAGCCTCAATAAAATGTGTATTACCTATAGATTACAGATGTAATCTCATGTCTCTCGTGTCACTGGGCCTCTAGGTGGGTGTTAAGGGTGTGAAATCCCTTCCACTGTAAGAGCAGAGCAAGCCAGAGACCAACTCATGAGCCTGACTGTGTGTAGATCTATGGGGCTGGATGATGTGCACCCGAGTCCTGAAGGAACTGGCTGATGTGGTTGCCAAGCCACTCTCTGTCATATTTGAAAAGCTGTGGCTGTCAGGTAAAGTCCCTGGTTACTGGAAAAAGGAAAATATCACTCCCATTTTTAATTAAGGTAGAAAGGAAGACCCTGGGAACTACAGGCCAGTAAACCTCCCGTGTGTGCCCGGGAAGATCACAGAACAGCATCAAAAGAGGGGTGGGCAGCAGGGAGAGGGAGGTGACTGTTCTCTACTCTGCTCTCGTGGGGCCCCGTCTGTAGTACTGCATCCAGGGCTGGGGCTGCAGCACTGGAAGGATGCGGAGCTGCTGGAGCAGGTCCAGGGGAGGGCCACCAAGATGATCAGAGGCTGGAGCACCTCTCTTAAGAAGAAAGGTTGGGGGAATTGGGCTTGTTTAGCCTGGAGAAGAGGAAGCTCCAGGGAGACTCACTGTGACACTCCAGCACTTGAAGGGAGCTCAGAAGCAGGAGGCAGACTGATTTTTTACAGTCTGATAGTGATAGGAGAAGGGGGAATGGCTTTAAACTACAAGAGGAGACATTTAGGTTAGATATTAAGAGGAAATTCTTTACTCAGAGGGTAATGAGGTCCTGGTACAGGCTGCCCAGAGAAGTTGTGGATGCCCCATAGTGGGAGGTGTTCAAAGCCAGGCTGGACTGGATTCTGGGCAGCCTGATCTGTTGGGTGGCAATCCTTGCCATGGCAGGGGGGTTGGAACTATACAATCTTTAAGGTCCCTTCCAACTAATATCATTCTATGATTCTATGATTTAAATAACTTTTTCAGTCACATTCTGGAATTCCCTGGGAGTAGTTCACAGGGTTCCCCCAGGTTAATATTGAACATAATTATATGTTCTTGCTTCATTTTGTCTACTAAATGCAAGTGGAACTACCAAAACTTCTTTGCAAGACCAAAGGTAAGGATGGAAACATTTGAAGGATCACTGAAATTAATTTTTTACAGTAACTGTAAAACAAACTTTAGAATACATCAGATTGTCTGAGACAGTACCAGGCAGTAGCAGATCTACCATTCTTATTAAGACTTAAAATGGAAAATTTCATGGGACTGGGGCAGGGATTTGACTTTGTGCTTTGCACTGCGACTGCATGATGGTATAACAAATAAGGTTAACCACAGCTCTGTGGAGCAGGCAGGATCCTCAAGATTCTAGACCACACAAATCTCTCAATGAAAAGATGTAAGGAGTAGGCCACAGGTTAAAAAAAAAAAAAAAAAGGCTAGTCAACACACGTCCTCAGTTGCTATCCTCAGCATATTCATACTCGTAATGAATATGCTTTGGTCCTCTGTTCCTGCAAAGGTACAAAGCATGTATGATGTTTTAGGCCTGCGTTTACTAACACCACACCAGGAGCATTCTGGTTTACTGCATCAAAGCCAACACATGCTTGGAGTGACCTAGGACTTGAGGACTATTATTTAGATGCCTGTAAACAGACGCAATAGTGCTATTATTCTAACAGCATCTCTCATTAAATAAAATCACAGCATCTTGTGACTGGAAAGATTGCTGATAGTAAAAATCAGTTAGCCCTTCAGTTCTGCACTGGACTTAGTGCCGCACTCAGACCTGCCCATAATATTTTGAAGGAGCCATTACTACAGATTTACCTAAACATACTGGTGTTAAACACTGTTAGCTCTATCATCTAAACTTCTCAAATGGCATTGGCAGCTCTCAGAGTGAATACATACTTGGAAGAACAAAATTTATAACTAATCTAAAAGCATCAATTAACATAAGAAGAATATCCCTGCAATATTAGGCGCTACAGGTGTTTGGTTTTTTTTTTTTTGCCCTGAAAAGAGGGAATTGCTATTAGCAATCTGTTTTTCTCTTTACCTAAATAAACAAACTCAGAATGAAGAACCTTCACAATTTGCATGAAAGTGGACTAAAAAAATCAATCAAATCTCAAAGGATAAAGCAGAGCTTCAAGCTGACCAAGGTTACTTACCTTTGAGAATAAACTATTTTCTAAAAGAGATAATCTCAAAGACTTTGAACAAGCAAGTTTCTTTCAACTAAATGAAAGCAAGGTTTACACTTTATTGGATTCGTGTTTGCTATCTAATGTGGAAACAATGAAGCATAACTAAACATTTGAATGAAATTAAATAGAAGGCATCTTGTTTTGCTGAAAGTCATAGCAAGTGCAATTTTACTTTGAGCCAGAGGTACAAAGTGGAGAGGATGCCCTCAGAAAGTCCCCTTACAAGTTTCTTATCAGGTAATTTTTGGTTAAGAGCAAGTCCACACGTTCATCTTGGTAGTGAAAAGGTATAAGGGAATGTTTTAAAATTGTATCCATTTTTAAGGGCTCAGTGTCAAAAAGTATTTTTACTTAGATTTTTTTTAAACTAAAATTAAAAACACATTACTGAAATTGTTTTGGTAAACAGTTTTTATTTCCCACTCCTTAGGAACAGTAAGCAGCATCAAAACTTTTCAAGGAAAAATAGTATTTTTTATCACACTAAGAAACAATTACTAAAACTATCCAAGGAATATTTTCTTAGCTGTTCTGCATCCCTAGCACAGCACCCTGATCACCGTGATCTGGAGGGAGCCTGGTTCTGTAACTGAGTAATTCATACCACAGTAACTCTACTCTTTCAGAATTTGGCAGAGACAGATTTAAATTATTTATACAGTAAACTGTTTTAAACTCCATGTCTTTACAGATTACCTGAGAGCAGTGCGAACCTTGGATCCAAGGCCATGCAGCTTAAAGAAGTACAACTATGAAATGAGTGATTTTTGCCAGATGTAACTGCAGCTCAAGACAACATCCTCTTTCCTCCACTTCCATGCATTATGTTTGCAAGAAAGAATGACTTTCTCTATCCCTTTGGTTCTGTCGTCACCCGACCGAACTAACAACCTGAACAACATACTTATGCTGTAGATTTACAGCACACATAGCCATATGGGTGCTTCCTTTAGCTTGAATGCTCTTCAACTCCTGAGTTACTAATACCCTCTCCTTACCCATTTCTTCTAAGAGAGGATGGATTAAAATACAAACAACTCCTGTCACTTCCTTCAGCTTTCCTTTTCTCCCATTACAAACAATTATTACAGATGACAGATAGAGGAATGTCTCATCTGTATCTTGCAGCTCAGAACAAATGCCACTAATCCAAGTCACAGTATTCCAAGTTTAGCTTGCCCATAATTCACGTGGTCACTCTCAGGTCACTGATTCTTCCTTCTCCTATATAAAATATTTGCTGTGTTTAGATAACACATACTTAAGATCTGCAAGTTTCTCTTAAAAACCAAGTCTGCATCAGAGCAGCAGACAAGAGCTACTTAAATCAATGCAGTCTGCATTTTACACAGCAATTACTTGTGGGCTCAGGTTCACACACAGCCTCACACCTCCATTTTTGAAGCAGGGAAGCTGAAGGGTGTTTGATTTAGTTAGGACACTCTAGAACGATACCAGCAGAAAACTGATAAGGAGGCTTGAACTTGAAGGTGAATAAATAAATACCTGAGTGATAGCTACATACTAATTTAACAGCATAGGTGTTTTTACAAGCCAGACAGAGTCTTAAGAGAAATCCTTAGAGGATCTCTAAGCCATCTTCAATTAATCAGTCTTTATCATCCTAACAAAACCATCTTCGATTCATCTCTGATGTTAGCCACGCCAAATCTGATTCATTCACACACAGCTGGTGCTTCCATGCCTTTCCAGTTGCTTTCAAGGATCATATGTCCTGGTGGGAATAATGTTTTAGCCAGATTTCTGAAATGAGCAGAATCTCTCTCTCTCTCTCTCATGCATATTCAGAGTCTGTATTTCTGTGTGAAAGGAGTACTTGCATTCCCACACATGAAGTTTCTTAGTCTTTGAACAAAACTATTTTCTGGAGCTGATGCTAATGGTCTGTAGATACTGGCAAGTATTTATTGCTATCCACCAAATTCCAGATTCATGCTAATAAGGACCTGAACCACTTACTTACTCTATCTAGCTGTCACAAGAATACAAGCATGGACTGAGAAATCAGAAAAATTGGTCAAATTATGTAATCTCTCAGGGAGAAGAACTGACATAATCATGTATTTGTATAAAGATCTTGACTCTGGAAGAGAAAAAGTCTCTTTATTATGAAATTATATAATGAATGAAAATAATCTCTTCATTCCTGCTTCAGTAAATACGTGGAATTATTGACAAGAAGGAAAGGCAGAGAAGCTGGCAGAGGCGGTGCAGCCTATAGGGCACAGCATGGGTAACACAGACCCAAGGAGACAGGAAAGTGATGACAGGGAGCAGAGCCTGCTGGATGTTAGAACACTGTTATAAAATTGGCTGCTACTTTTACAGTTAGTTCTACCTAACTCTAGCTATATTATGAAGGTCATGCTTATACGGGTTAAATACTGTAACATAAAACTATAATTCTCTGAAGTATATTTTTGAATATAAGTTTTACAGTTTGTAGTTAAAAACAACAACAAACCAAAACAAACAAACCAAAACAAAAAAACCCGAACACTGAAGCATTTGTTTCTAGGTATTTTAAACAGTGGTTTGATTTAAA
Organism: Numida meleagris; assembly: GCF_002078875.1. Taxonomy (NCBI): domain Eukaryota; kingdom Metazoa; phylum Chordata; class Aves; order Galliformes; family Numididae; genus Numida; species Numida meleagris. Next base: position 5,049,198 of record NC_034420.1, read on the forward strand.
TTATCTAATTTTAATTATTTAAACTATTTTAAAAAGAGCATTCCTCCTAATTCCACGCATCTGTATTCGTGCTTGTGAGCATAAAACCAGGACCAGAAGAATGAACGAGTTCCGTTTTTAAAATGTTTTCTATTCTCTCTGAACAACTCAGCTCGAATACGCTGTAACTGAATCAAATGTCTTTACCTACAGCCACATTTGTCTTCAATTATATTTTTTTTCATTTTGAACTAAAAAATAATTATGTGGATGAATATATTCCTAACATATCTAACAAGAAATTAACATAAATTTCAGTGCCTGCACCAATGATCCCATATACCACACACAAGAAGACAGCAAACCTACTGGCTCAGAAGGGTATTTCGTTTCTTTGCAAGCAGTCTCAGCTAACAAATACTCCCTTAGCTGCTTCTCTACATGATACAGTATTGTCAATTCCAACTTCATCAGCTCGGTACCCTGCAAATCGCCATTATAACAAAATGTGACTCCGCAGCAGTGCTCTTCTCTCACTATTTTCATCTATTATTAAGACAGGTATGCAGGTAGGGGAGCTGACTTTGAAATATCCTCTGAAGTTTCTGATTAGATACCAGCTATTAGTTTACAAGAGGTATCAGAACTAAAATAACTCTAGTGAACAGAAACAATGCAAATGTGGAAGTTCATCTGTAGGATATGTCAACGTGCCTGACCCTCTCCTGGCTTGTTTCCTGCAGAACAGCATGGTGTGCTGTTATGACAGAACACGGGTACAGTGGGGCAGCACCTTCCAGAGGAAAACAGCAAACTTGCACCAAATGCTAGACAAGCTGAAACAGAAAAAAAGTTCTAAAAATGCTGAATATTGATAAACATGAGAGATCACAATTTTGGACTTGGGAAATGATGTGCACTGGAGACATTTAGAAAATCAGGATCCAAGAATAAGAGTGCACTCCTTTAAATTCCAAAGTGTGACAGTTTTGGGGATTTTTCTTTTTTTATCACATTGTAGGTAGTAGTTACAGTTGGTGGTAATCTATGGCTTTATACATAAGAAGAAATTAAAAACATGATGCAGGTCATTTCCTGATGAAAAAAAAATAAATACATACACATGCTACAAGCCCTAACAAGATTTTGGCTGTCCCTCAACAGAGGTAAATTTATCCCAGTAAAGCATGACTATATTTCACATCATTGGCAAATGCCAATTTTCCAGGCCAGTCTGAACATTTTCATCCATTTCCAAATGCCGTGCTCCTAAATAGCAGCTGTCAGGATACTGTTTGCATAAGGTTAATGCCTCAAGCTTTGCCTGAATGTTTTTTTATCCAAGTGTAAGTAAATAAAGCAGCAGGTCATTCAACTATTAAAGATGGTAGTGAAACATGACTTGAATCACAGCAGCAGCGTTCACATCACCGCTGCACAAACGATAAGCTGAGCTCCTCTCAAGTGACTAACTGAACAACTTCCATGACATTCAGCTGGCTCCACTTTCAAAGACCCCATAAGGTGAATCCTCATGACAGGGCTCCTTGCTTAGAGTCAAGATCGTTCTTCAGGAAATATGCCTGTGACAACTTATAAAGATGGTTTAAGATGCCTTCTCTGTTTTTAATCAATTAGTCACTGATCTTCCTAGTATCAAGCAGTGTCACTGAATTCCATACGTTTGAACAAGCCATATAAAGCAGAAAACAGTGCTTATGATGTAAGACATTGCTACATTGTTTTATATACAAGCACACAATGATCCCACACTGACCTGTCCCCATCCTGGATTCCTTCTATTACTTACTTGCAGATTTCCACTGTTACTTTCTTTATTCAGCTGTTCATATTTTATTGAGATAATTGGCGTTGCAAACCCTGAAGGAGAGATCTGATTCCATCAGAGAACAGAAACAGTAGTGTGGTGACTACACCAGACAGTAGGCATGTTTGTAATATTTAGTGGTGGTAGTTCAGATAAAGATCGCTTTCTGTCCTTTCAAATGACCTGTACTGCGTAATTCATAGTTCATGTACACAGATGAAATCATAGGTACTTTATACTTCTATTCCAAAATGTAGCAAATTAGCAGTGCGCTAAGTTAATGCATCCTACGATACATCCCCACACGACTGGAACGCACAGTGTCACAGCTCCCCAGCTGCTGTCTCACTGTGCTTTCTCACTAAAACCAACGTGCACGCTGTGTATTCCTCCTCCTCTAAGGTCACTTTGGCTGCACGCTCCTTCTTGCTGGAGTATAGTGGGGTTTGTGTTTGGCACTGCCTGCTGTTGGAGCCATCGTCTACACACTGAAGCTGGTTTCCCTACATTGCATAGTGTATCCTTTAGCATCTGCAGATATATTAGAAAGTCTTTGATCTCTGCCCTCCTGAGGCCCAGATTCAGCAAGCTCCTTTTCCTCTGCGATCTCCATGTCCCCCAAAGAAAAAAAATACTGGAACTAAGACATTTATGAATAAATCAACCACAGTATGTGCAGCTGCAGAAAATAAAATAATCCAAAATCAATTTCCCAAAGCAAATCAGACTCCTGAAATGCCTGGTGGCGTTGAAGAACTCTCATCATATATACAGAACTATGAGGAACTATGCTCTGGGTATCATTCGTAAAGATCGGGGATCATTAAAGACACTTGCACAGACTCCACTGACAGACAGCCGCCCGAAAGGCAGCCTATACCACAGCGCTCACAGACCCAGGACTTGTGAGACTCAGATTCAGCCCTGCAGCCTGGATGTAGAGCACCAGCGTAGCCAAGCTACAGGAATGGCCTGTAACTCTTCCAGCTCATTAGGTAGTCTTCTTGTTAATAATAACTACAATGTACTACAAATTGAATAAGATGATTATTTTATTCAGATAAATTGGGTGCTGTGCATTCTTCTGCACAGTGTAAGATTGCTAGCCTTCCCTTTTCTCTCCTAGCTACCACTCCTGGCCTTAAAAGATGGCAGCTTCTTTGAGTTTTTTGTTTTCTTGGCTTTTGTCTTTTTAATGTGTTCAAAATGTTGTCTAGCTGAAAACAGTGCCATTGTAATTAAATTTTAATACTTCTCTACACTTGAAAGCATACAAGCCAAACGTGTCTTAGGAGACTGTTTGATCCTTCCAGCATTGCACCACAGTAATGCATTTTCCCCTGGGTATGCATATAAAGGCAATACAGAGGCCAGGTTTAATACAACAGCATCTCAAAGACTGTACCTGCACTAGTGATTTTGTGTGTAGAAGCACTTCTCCCTGGTACAAGCTTGCCTTATATTTCCATGGTACATCACAAGAGACGATGTATGAGCAGTGTGCTCCAAACTGTTTCTCCAAGATGAGACACAACACTTTGACACCAGCTACAGTGCAGCTCCTGCAGCACGGATACACCTAGCACTGGTGACGGGGATAAGAGAGACGTGGGCATAAGGTGCAGGAACCCCAACAGATCATGGCAAACCAAATCCCTGTCCTTCTCCCTTTGCACTCTAGCAGTCATTGATGCAGACACACTGAACAAATAACCAAAGGTTTACCTCTTCATACCTACTAAATACAATCTGCCTGCTTGCCCTGCTTGTAGAGAATACTTCCATATTGCTTTTAGCTTACTAGGCGTTAAATGGAAATGGCAGCACATTCATTGAATATAACAAGAACATGGAACCATATTAATTCACTTCAATTTGATTAATGAAATTCAAGAGTACAACTTTCACTATGTGTTACAAGGTGCATATCAAAGAACTGCAATACCAACACAAACAAACAAACCTAGACACCAAATAATCCCACTTTTTTTCCCAAGATTGAAAGCACAGCTTTTTGCTGTAGTACAATAATATTTGTCTGGAAAAGAAAGTGTGCCCATGCAGCAAAACCATGAATACATTTAAATATCCCACACTAAATTTCTGACCTAATATTGTGAAACTGAAGTGACAACTTCCAACAATGACCAGAAATACTGACGATGAGTAAAAAACTTTTTTTTTCAATACTACCACCAATAATTAAGGGACAGAATAAAAGGTCCCTTCACTTCCTGCTACCTAACTAGCCCTGTGCTAAAACAGCACAGAGAAGTGTACTGTGCCAGGGAAATTCACTGTATTTCTGATTATGAGCACCTACAACATGCACACAGCGCCGTTTTCTGCCTTTTTACTGCTAGGCATATTTTTTCCTAGTGCATCTCCCCAGGAACTGAGTAAAGAGGTAATCTACAATTGTCTGAAAGATAACTTGAGAGAGATTGAGTCTTTTAAAATAGAAAATTCATTGAAAACAGAAATTAAGACAGCTCACATAAAATCACAGTGCTCCTGGTAACGCAGTGGTAGACTGATAATGTCTTAGGTCCAAATTTTTATTTCTTTGGTTTTATTTTCTGTCAGATTTACACAATTAAAAAAAAAACACACCACATTTCACTCACTACATATCAATTCATTAACGACAAGGATGGCACACAACATTTTCCTTATCAACTACTGATTTTTATTCCTTGCTACTATTATTGTCTGAGTAAAAGAAAACAAAGCAGAAATGTAATGAAAGGTTTTTGTGGTGAGCTAAGCACTAGGTTAAATTAAGATGAAAAGAAGACAGCAATTGATTGCCTTCAACAGGCTTAGCCAGATAATGCAACGGAGCGTTTTCAGGTATGACACGCTGCTTTTACACTTAGAAGAACCATGTGAAATACCTATGTGTCCACTAAAACATGGGAAGAAAGACCATTCAGCAGGCCACTGTCTTAAGTGTGCCTGTCCTATTGTCTGTGAAAATCCATAATACACAACTGTGAACGTACAAATGCCAATTACTGTCCTCCTCCAGAAAAAAGTGTCTTTAATGCTGGTAGAGATGCCAAATTGACAAGCAATCACTCTTCTGGCAGTCAGAGCATAAACAGGTGGATGTAGCTGGAACATGCTCACCCAGTGACAGCTCGGATGCAACCTGGCATGCCACCAGTTGTAAGGGCTGGCAAAGCACAGAAGTAAAAATCATTAGCTTGTATCTCCTGACTTTGACCAAGTAATCCAATGGAATAAGAAAGGCTAGCAATGTAAAATACATTACAATCCTTCAGAACGATGCTAGTACTAAAATAATCGCTTACACTTCCTAAGGCAAAGCCAACAAGGTGGCAATCAACTCCCTGTGGCATACAGACACCCACCACAGAATGCTACTGTTACCTAAAATACTCTGTCTGAAAACACCTTCCCTCCTGATAGCCTCAGGAAAAGGGCAATACAAAAGAATCCCCAGAGATTTCATCAAGCCAAGACTGAGGACTTTTCAGGCATCTTCCTAGTTTGTTAGTTACAAATAGGCTGTTTGTGCTTGATGCTACATAGAACTGACTGAAGACAGAACTCATCCTGCAATTCTAAGCTAGACACAGCTCTCAAAATATACCATTCACATAAAAATCAGATGAGCAAAGAAATCCAAATCTACATGTGCAAAGGGGTTTATTGCAGTAAAAAGATTAATTGCTAACTAGATAGTTATTTAAATGCCTTAGGATGGAGTCAAAGAACTTTTACAATAATTTGGAAAAAAAGGAGCTGGTCGCAGAATTCATTATCTGCTTACCTTGAAGGCACGCCGCAAGGTAGATCTGTTTGGTGCGGCTGCTGTACAGGTTGCTTTGAGACAACAAATGAGTGAAGGATGTTCAAGCAGAAGTTTATTTACTTGTTTAAGCACACATGAAGTCACTGAGACTCGTGGACAAACACCTGTCAAGTTTTGTGCAGCTAAATTTTTGAGTTTTGCAAGTTAATGACGTTTAATTAGCACATAATTTGCAAGGTGAGATTTAAAGAAGTCTTAAAGATATCACTACTATAGCACACATCCCTCTCAGGCCTCCTTTGTAAAACAGGCATAGGGTTTTATTACACGTGCTCAGCTGATGGCCCACACTCAGGCGTGGACAGAAGTCGTGCAAAATCTCATTAGATGCGAGCTGGCAAGCAATACAGAGATAGGTAGAATCTACAGAAATCCAGAGACAGTTTTGACTTCCTCCTCTGTTCCTGATTAGCATACTTCCTGTCTGTAAAACAGCTCTATTTCTCTTCCTTCAGGAATTGTTTCTCATGCTGTTTCCTGCTTAGCTCTTAATAACCTATCAGCCCAAGTGTCTTCTGCTCCATGCGGTGTACAAGATTAACAGTTGAGGGGAAGACCATTCAAGCATAGAGGACTGCAAATCAAGGTTTTGATGTCTTCCCTTGCCTCACAAATGGTTTTGTGAGGCAAGGGAAGACATGGGAACATCTAGGCCTTGTAACTGTACAAGGTATATTTATTACTAGACGGAGAAATACAGAGACAAAATAAGTGAAACACTAGAACGAGCAAGACAGATGTATAAATACTAAAACTAGAATCAACATTTGGAACATAAGATACTATCACATTCTCAAGACTTTGTCTTGAGGAGCAGCTTTGTCCTCGTACAGGATTAGTTTTAAAGACGGAAAATACACGCCAGGTAAAAAGGTACGTATATATCTACTGAGTATGAGTGATCATTAGCAACCCTGCCCCAGTTCTTAAGGAAATACTGGCTGCTATTGAACAAAACTGGTTTTCTGTGCAACCCCTGAACTCCAGAGAGCATTTTCTTCCTTTAAAACTCAAAACGGTAACAGCTGCATTGTCTTTTCTAACACACAGCTTGGTAAGAGATGAGCTCTCATCCCTCCCAGTGTGCACATGTGTGTGTGCATTTACAGAATTCTCTTTGTATGTAAATGCCTGAAAAATTTGGAACTAAAAACAGTGACATGTAAAACCCTGATGAAAAAGTAGCTGCTTCTGAAAAATGGGTTTTGATGAATTTTGTATGATCTCTTTAAAGATTCTCTAATGCATATTTCAAAAGATGTTTCAATACTGTAAGTTTTAGATCAGCTCATAACTGATAATTTAGACTTTTCCAGGACTATTCTCTTGTGGTGTCTAGCTTCCAAACCGAAATTTAAATGTATAGTCGTTCTGAATGAAATCACAGGCAGAATATTAGATTACAGCATATAAAACATCACAAAATCCTTTGTTAATGCTAAATTAAAACCTCGGCTAAGGCAAACTTACTAAAAGTATCTGGGAATAGAAGAAACAGAGGCCTTTTGTGTTCTGCAGTTTTCTTATATGACTTGCTTCAATTGTCTTTGTACAAAGAATGATCAAACGTAACCGGTGACTTTCGATTTTATGACATTCACCAATTGCAAAGAAATACATTATGTCTAAACAGTGTTATTTGCTATTAAAAATAATTCCAAGCAATAAACAACTATGAAATTTCATCACTATCTGGGTGTACAGATTTTATCCTTGAAATAGGTCCTGGATATTTTAGATTAACTAGTACCAAGCAAGCCCAAAGCATGTCTCCAGCACTAAATTCTCCGGGCTCCATACGGCAGAATTCCCACCGCCCACCTTGCCCAGCCCCCAGCTCCGTGTGTCTTCTCTTGTTCCACAAGCTGAGGTCAACTGACTTCACCCTGACATACAGAGGGAAATTCCTTACTCCTCCTGCTAAACCTTGCACAAAGGAACAGGGGCTAAAAGAGGGGTGAGAGCAGGAGCTCCCACATTAGGCAGCAGTGATTAATTAGATTGGCTCAGCTGCCTGCACAATTACAGGCTCTGTCTCCCCACTAGGACAAAGACATTGACCTCTTTTGTAAAGTGCTTCGAGGACTTCAGATGAAAAGCACTAAGGGCTGTGCCTCTGCCTAAGCCTCGCATTATGATGCCGTCATAATGCAACTGCTGTAAAAATTGTAGGTAATAAAAACAAGCACAGGATGTAATTAACTTTGTACACAAAGAAGGCTCAAGTTTCCAAAAGGGCTTAGTTCTCATTCAGGCACCGAATCAAACTGTTTCTCTGGGAGCTGAACTCCTCCAGGAAATCCAGCACACATGCGGCACCAAAATAACTACTAGGCAACAGAAAATTATTCTCGGGCATGTTAAAATCTGTTGCCTTGTATGAATGATTCTAAGTAAAAGAGGATCTATCAGTACCATTGTATTTTATCTAACTTTTGTTTTGCTCTCCACCAATAGGAGAACAAATCAGCTTCAAATTCTAGCTGATGTCATAAATGTAAATATTTTTAACATCTCCTAAACCCTCACTTAATTGCACTGCTTTATTTTGCTGTGCCTAAATCCTGCATTCTTCAAACGGGCTGAAACAAAACTGACATAGAGCTGAGGACAAGTACTTTCAAAGCATCATGGTAAATCTTTCCCAATGTCTGTATGCACCACAGAGAACAGATCTATGCAGCTGTTCTCTTAGCCATGGCGCACATACCTATTGCTCAGTCTATACACAGCATATCTATCAGCTCCATTTGCTGTGATTACAGGATGAGTGCAGAATATACAACTGAGAACTGCACTGCAGATGAGAAATCCACACTTCAGATCTAGAGGAATAAGTCTTCCCTAGATCAACATCAACCTATTAGTATCTTAGTTGCCCAAGCATCACAGTATGAACTATAATGACATACACAAAAAATTAAAAGTGGCAGTTCTGTTTGCTCTGTCCACTAACAAACTAAACAAATCTTCAAGAATTTGTGAGTTATTTTCATTCATGCTTTACTACACATGAAAACAAAATACAAAGTAAAATCATAAATGAATGCAGTGTTTGTCTGAACGCACACCACAGTTACCTGCCATGATAACTGCTTAATATCTAGCATTAATTATACTTTTTCTAATGTCAGATAACTGACATTTAAAAATATTTAAACATTAACTTTGCTGCATTCACGCAGAGGCAGTGGATTATTGGAATAGGAAGCAGCGCAGTTTTAGAAACAAAGCAATTGCTGTTCCCCTGCACAGGATGTCTTACAGCCATAATAAAAAATAATATAATTTCAATGTTACTTTTTCAAATTTAATCTTTTCTTAACAACCCACCTTTCACACTCTAGCTGAATATCATCTAACACAGTTAAATACTAAAGTACATTTTTTTTGTTTGCCATTGTAGCATAGGAGAGGGAAAATATTTGCTCTTTCAAAGTAACAACTGTGTAAGATTTTCAGTCTTTCTACGGGAAAATTGCAAACTGCTGTACTTCCTTATACTATGACATAGCAAAATGTATGTCCTTAACCTTGGATTCTGTTACGCCAATATTAAGAAAAAGGATTTCCAAATGTTTCCTTGTTTCTAGCAAGTCATCTTTTGTGCCAAATGAGAAGCTATCTTCTGATATGGTACTAGGCCAAGTTTGACTATCTGCTGGATGACAACGTGTTGCTCTGTGGTATACCTACTGGTATAAATGGCTGTGCATTGGGCACATCAAAGCGCTTGGGTTTTTATGAGCAGGGGCTTTCTCCCCAGAAACGTTATGCCATAAGTTTAGACAGAACAAAATAAAATCAACAATTAAAATCTGAGTTAAAGAACATTTTAACTTGGCACGGATAAAGAGAAGTCATCCGACTGTAATTTAACAAATAAACTGGAGGTACTTGCAGATTGCCACCTGCTGATAGGGCTGTGCGCTAGCATCTACAGAGGAACCATCGCAGCCATCGAGCGGAAGTGCACAAGTACTGTAGGAAATCTTCTCACTTAAACTGCTTCCTACATAAAGCCTACTTTAAGATGTTCAGACTGACTGGGAGATAATTCAACAGAAGCATGGAGTCCCTAAGTCATTTAGTGGTAATTCTCCCCAAAAGTTTTTTGATTAGCGTAAGGGGAAGACATGAATAGGAAGACAAATACTGGGACCAGTTGTCACCAGAGCTCTCGTTCATTCTGAGTTTACTGATGTGGTCTCAATTTAAAACTCATTCAAAAGAGTTATGTTCTGCTAGGGGACATTCAAAACATCCTAACCAGCCAAGGTTTCCCTGACTGACTGAATATCCAGTTCGAAAGCATTTATGCCATCCTGTAATACTGACATTATCAGGCACTTTATTTAAGTAATGGTCTCATTCTCAAGATGTAATCCTACTCTCTAGTACCTTGACCTAACTAGACTTAAGGTAATGGTGGTCTTTTGCTGGCAGGATAAACGATTGCACTGGCACTGCAAGCACTGCCAACAAAACAAACTTCAGAAATATTTGCAGATGAACCATTAAGTTGTTCATTATAGCACATATCAGCTACCACGGCAATTTATAGACAAATACACCGTGAAGATGCAAACCAACAAACACAAATGGAAATGAATTTTCATTTAGAATAAAGACATTCCTAGCTGGGGTTCCTTCACTAAAGTAGCTCATGATCTGTGACAGTGGTTTCACAAGACCTGTATGCACAAGAAAAAATTAATTTCATATTCTCAAAGCCATTTATTATAGTAAACACCATTACTCGTACTGCAGGTGTTACGGATAACGTGTGTAGGAGACAGGAAAGAAAAGATTCATCAATGACACTGGACTTTACGGACAAAAATAAAATATTAAGAGGGTATTTTATTAATACAATTTTTATTTCAGTGTAATAGGATAAAAGAAAATTTGAAGTTTTCCTGACTGTAAGCTATAGTAATTTTGAAAATTTTCTGACCTTGCCCTCCTCTTTCAAGTAATCAGGAGCACTTATCTGAAAGCACATAATGAAGTGGTAAGAGTTTTAACTTCTTCACTTAAGGCAAAATTGCTAAGAGACTTGCATTGCTTTCGATGGGAGCAATAGAAAAGTCCCTGATCTGCATAGAGTCAACAAGAATTTTGATCTTTATTTATTTAAGAGAGGAACTTGGCCTTTAGCGCTCAGTATTTCAAAGAAATAAAATTACTAATGCTTCTGAAATAATCTTGAAACTGTATTAGCAACAGAGCTAAACAAAATGCCTCTGCGTACTTCCTCATCAGACCAAGGGACCTGATTGTCTGAAAGATCTGGCACACGCGCAGTCTCTCAGCTACGGGAGAAAACCCCAGTGGCTTCTAGCTCTGAATAATAATAAGGAATCAGACATCAGATTCAATGCATATTGTTTTGAGCTAATTCCGCTAAAAGATAAGCTACTCTTAAGACGCAAAGCACTTTTTCATGCCACAATACGAACATTTAATATCTGAAATTCTTATTTCCTGTGAAAACATAATACCCAATTGTTACAGCTTTGTGAGTGACTCATTTAAATTTCTTAATTATTGCAAGCAACTTTGTCAATAGTGTAACATTTTCAAGAGATTAACTTTTTTAGAATAAAAGCTTTAGTGCCAGCCAGCAAATCCTTAAAGGGTTTCATCTGTTTTGCATTACTAAATGGCCAGAGCCACTCAATATTCACATGCAAAAATAAAATGTTTAAATATTCTAATGGTTGTGACACAGACTGAGGAAATGAGTGAAATTTTAGGTTCCAATTCCAAATCATCATGCAAAGCTCTCTAAAAATTTATGTGAAAATATCTGCTGTAGTGGTTGTGTTTCTTGGCACTTTTTTTTTTAAACTTACTGCATAAAATATTAGCTGAAAGGCCAGAAATTTAAATTCATATTTGATGTTTAGTGGTTTCTTTCAGACACTGATATACATACAAGCTAGAAAACAGCGTTCCTCTGAAGTATCTTAACAGTGAATTAAAAGGGGGACACTAGTGTCTTCAATATCACTTCTTTTATCACAGTTTCTAAATGTAGCTCCTCAGATATTCATGAAAGAACAATGCTTCATGGTTGGCAGTAAAGCCAATTTCATTTAAGAAAAACAAACTTTATATGGGATGCTGTTTTCAGAAAATAAGAGTGCACCTCATCCCTTTCTCAGCCACACCAGCTCTCCGAGGAGGCAGAGCTTTCTGATGACTGACAGGTGTTTATCTGCTGCCTTCTCTACCCGAGTATTCAACGTACCTGAAAGAGCTGAACCGCATCTTGAACCTACATGTTGCAGATAACCACTGTGTTCTGGAAGAACAGACCTCATTTCCCCACCATTTGTGCCTTCCCCTATCGGGCTTTCAAGACCTATTTTGGACTTGAATTGCCTTTGTTTTGTTTATTTTCTGGATGCAATACAGAAACTACCAAATCTTTTCAAGCAAAGAGAAGAGTTTTGCATGTTTTACTAATACATGTGTACTCACAGAGCCTTCATACTTTGAATTACTATAATTTCTCTTCTTTCACTTGAAGGAAAAAAAAAAATAGAAAATTTTGACAGTTCTCTCTGATGTATGAGAAAGTAGATTTCTCTACCAAAAAAAAAAAAAAAAGATGAAAACTTCATTTTGGAAAATTTAGATCACTGAGAGTAGACTTGACAGACTGTCATCAAATTGCTCCAGACATGAAGGAAGCATGCCATAACTATGTCATTATGTTTCAGAAAGTACATTCAGAAGAGTGCATGTATGTAACAGATGAAGAAAACTACTACTAAGGAAAAACAAATCTGTTTCACCTACCCTCAGAGCAGGCAAAAACCGTAAGCAACAGACACATTTATTATACAATATATACATATACCTACATGTCTATTTCATTACACATGTATGAAACAGTTGGATATATGCATAGTTAATACACATATATGAGTTATGTTTATATATAGGTCACTCGAAAGTAATGCCTCCTGTTTATTTCCATGGAAACTACAATAGATACAAAGAGCACAGGAACACTATTTGAGCAAATTCTCAGCTACAAAAAACTACTTTTCATCATAGTCACTACCATTAGGCAATTTGTGCAAATAAGCTGATAGAGACATTCATCATTTCGTGGTGTCACAGCTGTGCATGGCCATCCAGAACATGGCTTGTCAGTCGTGGCTCTGTCACCACTGCTGAAATGCACCGCCCAGCGCCTCACTGTGCTCACATCTGCTGCTTGGTCTTCATAAATGTTCAGCAAGCATCAATGAATGTCAGTGGGTACGTTTTTTTCTGCATGGAGGAATTCAATTCCACACCTTCGCTATATACGCACTTCCATGTCAAACACCATTTTGTCAGACTGTCCCTCTTCTGCCATCTGTCACGCAGCAACGAAGTGTAATGGAATACTGGTGGGAAGGTTCGAGCCCCACTGCCATTGCACCAACATCTGCCTATAACATTGTGGGCAGACATAATAAAGCAGGAGATATTACTTTCGGAGGTGTCCCTGTAAGTATATACATGTGTCTGTATGTATATATGCAATAAAAATATATGTGCAAAATAAAGAGAGTATATAGAACACATCTTCAAATAGCAAAGATACCAAGGATTTGGTTTAAATATTCATTTTTTAACTGCAGAAGTTCTAGGTTTCAATCCAACCTATTCGGACAAAGAACTAGTTCAGAGGATGTGAAAAAAAAAAAATATTAAGAGCATGTTCTTTTTCAATTTCAAAACATTTAGAAATCTTTACACCAGACAATCTCATTGAAACAACCTAAAAAGTACCGTATCACAACTTCAAACTATCCATTCTTAGAAGAACGCATTTAAACTGGTTACATGTAACAAGTGTCATTAAATTTCTACTGCTGCTCATCATTCAGTGTCATTCTTGACAACTGTGCCATTTCCAAATAACTCAAACTCATGACAATCTGCCAGCTAATTGCACCCATTTACCATAATTACCATAATTCACCTGATTATGGACTGTTGCCATATTACCCAATCTAGAATATAATTTAAACTATAATGATATAAAGCCACAGCATCTGAACCACGCCATCCCATACTCTCACCTGTGCGGTGGAGACTAGAAGATTTCAGACTACAAACTGAATTACTGATTTCTTGTGCCCGCTGAGCAGAATGTAAGCTACCACAAGCAGCAAGACTGTGGAAAAGGAAACTGTATGTTGCTTCCCTTTCAAAAAACAAACAGGTTCAAACAATCACAGCACCAACAGTTGGTCGTTATGGTTCACCTAATAAAAAAGACTACTATTAAATTCATCGATCTATCTATGCAATTACACGAGAATGTCCAACAAAGTATGGCAGCAGAATACAAGAGTTCCATAAATATGATTTATGTTCCTTACTTTATATTTCAGAAATGGCACCACAGTTAGGTGAATGCTTTCATACTTGAAACTGTCGCAAGTTCCCTGGTTCCCTAACTGAGGAATAATTTCTGAAAAACATACTTGATATTTATTTCTCATTGCCAAAATACGATACAAATCTACGAGTGCTTAGATGTAACACAGAAGAGCTGCTTTGCTTCAAGGCCTTCTTTTTGCTGCAATTCAGTCCTTAAAATCGCCACCTTATCTGCAGCCTGACTCGCAGGTCTGGCAAGCAGAGGACAGGGCTTCAGTTTAGGCCACACGCATGCTGCAGGGAGCACATGACTGAACACCCAATGACTAAACCTCTTGTCTATGCAGTGCCTCAAAAGAAAAAGGAACAAAGGCCAAAGACATTTTCCCGTTGAAGTGACTTCCAAATATTTCGGTTTCTGTGGATCCTCATTTAAAACAAACCTGTTAAATTTACCGTGTTACAAATCCCTCTTTAGCTGATTGCTATGCTACAAACAAAACTGTGATGGAGCGGGTAATTATTTTATGTGATGATATTCAACTCTGGCTCTCCTATTTGTGTAGAACTCAGATCCGGCAGACAAAAATAAAATAGGTCTAGCATGCAGATGGTTAAATAACTGAATCTACAACGTTGACTGAGCAAACTGGCTCTGTTCAGAGGTTTCACTTTTAAATCTTGTTACTGCTCATTGGTGAGGATTTGCAAACACTGTGGCTGTCAAGCTTTCTGATCAGTGATAGCTTTGAAACTGAGCTAAAGCAGCATGGAGAAAAAGCCAAAACTGGATTTAGTCTCATTTCAACAACCATTTTAAACCTGTTCTCACTTAAAGAAATAAAAGTTATGATAATTTTGTGCTTTCAACTTCCTGCATATCTTTAGCAGTAGCCTTTGCCTGAAAAATAAATTTCCCCAGAGCAACTACAGAAGGGAAATGTCCTCATTTTTATTCCTGTTAATTTCTGTGGATTGTTTCTGGACTGGATTTTTACTGACAATCAAGAGAGCTGAATCAGGCACCTAAATTTGGGGCATCATTACATGCGTGATTTTCTACAGCACGGTCAGCCCTAAAATTTGCTGATTTCACAGCAAATTGTTTAGACGGGTGTTGCAAGTTGATCACCTCTCTTTCCATCCTCACATTGCCAGAGTGACTGAACATGTCCATCACTGATAATAAAAAATTACTTTATAGAATTAAAACTAGTAATCATCAATTCTAAGATAAAAGAGATAGGAAGATGCAAGTGTGCAAAAGTACACGTTAAAATGTGTGTTATCAGCACTTTTTGCAGAAGCGATAATTAGTATGAAGAATATTACTTTACCACAGAGAAAACTGCCTTATCCTTAGTTCTCACAGTTAAACAGAAGAAATAAAAGTCAGAGTGAAGAACATAATCTGAGAGGTGCACAGGTATTTGCATATCTTAATGAAGCAATAGTATTCTTGAGTGCAGGAAATTTCCTGTGGTATAACCATTAAGGTGAAAGAAATAGTGTAAAGCTACTTTTTTTTCTGTGCAAAATTCTACTTCTGTCTTCCTTGTTCTTTCTCAAAGAAGTGATGAAGACTTACCTTCAACTATAGGCTCATCCTCCTTCGGGGGTACTGGCGGAAGGGTGAGCATTTTGCTTTTCTTTGAAGTGCAAGCACACACTGGAGATGAAAGCAACTGCATTATTGTCTTTGATGTTTTTGATACTGAATTTCTCGTTTGATTTTTCTTTGTAGACATTCAGAAAGTAGATTTACTTCCTCAATCAACCTTACCCTAAATCCTCACTAGGTACTTATCCTCTTAAATATCTGAAATTGATATTTTTTAAAGTTTGAGTTTGGACTACTTTAATAAATGCAACAAATTCTAAGTCACGCCACAATCCCTTTATTTGTATTGAGTCCTTAATCTCACTATACTATATAAAAAGAGAAAAGAAAAAGGAAATCCTTATAAGTTACATAAGACAAGACAAAGACAATATGCTTGAAGTAGAATAGCCTCATTCATAACAACTCTTTACGCATACTTAGAAAAACACACTCATTAGACAACACTAAAAACAAAACAGCATCAACAACAAAAACTGTTCCTCTCAGCAGTTGCAATTTAAAGGCCAAATCCTTCAAAACCATATTCACATCCCCATGTGTATTCTCTGTTGAGTAAGGACAGAATTGCAGGTTCTAGGACTCCTCAATAGAAAGAGAAAGAAAGCAAGGACAGGCACAAGGGAAGGATAGCAGATGGGATAAGTGCTCATAAGAGGTGAGAATTCACATGGAGAATTGCTTTTTTTGCAAATACCCCAGGTTAGCTTCCTTAAGAATTAAAATTCTACACTTTGGAAACCATATATTGGAAAGAAAAAAAAAAAAGAGGGTGAGGGAGAAGTAATCATTACACGTGCTGGCTTTGGCTTTGCTCCCCTCAGATATATTCCCTTTTCCATCTATCTTGAAAGGTAGCTGAAACTGGGTAATTATTGTTTCTTTCAAAAGTTTGTGGGTTTTTTTTTTTTCATCTTGCATGCAAATGCATCAAAATAGAAGTGGCTGAAGATTTCCGTATGATTTAGCACCTCATCCCTCAATTTAATGCTGGCCAGATACATTCTTTCAAAAAGAAAGTATTTAAATCCCCATGTAATCACACCTGGCTAACAAAAGCCTGCCAAGACAGCTGGCATCGCTTTTGCTCTCTGATCAGAACACAGTATATCCAGCAAGCATAGCAGGAGTGGGAGAACATTTAAAACTCTACTGTGCTCCATTTTACTGACTATAATTTGAAAAGCACATTTCTTAAAGACCAGTGGGAAAAACAAAAACTAAAGCAACAAAAAACGGAGAAGAATATTAATAGCTGCGGCAGAAGCTGGCAAACGGAGATTTTTTTGTTAGGAAGTACCCTACAGGACCATTTAGTTGCCTTATGATATTACTAAGTACCAATGCCAGTGCTATACAACTTTTGAAAGCTCTCTATGAAATTGGAAATTAACAGGAAAATTGTAGTGGAGTATGTTTTCCATCTACTATGAAAAGATGTCTCCATATTACAGATTTCTAACACAAAGCTGTGTCTTCACTACGGTAGATGAGAGCTTTGCTACTGATGAAGACGCTGGGATCTCACAGTGAGAATGAAAGCCACTACAACATAGAACTGCCACGGAAACAATCTCATACTTCACTCGTACTTCTTGGTCCTTCCTTTCAGAACCACACAGAGCACCCCACTAGTGCTCAGGCCTCGTTGACAGTTATGTGAGCAGATTATGCGGAAAGTTAACTTTATGTGACAGTATTCCATCTGTATTGTTCTTAGTTTCCTTAAACTGCATAAAGCAGAGGAAACATCTCCTCTTTGTCCTTGCTCCCATCACATACCTGTAATTCAAGACTGGTGTTAACAGCAATTCAACAATATCCAGCTACAGCCCTTCTCTCCAGCTGGCTCACCAGTTTCAACATGGCCACAGTCTACCTTGAGCAGACACATTTCAAGCCCCGTCCCACAAAGGGAGCCAGTCACAAACACCTCGGAGACCTCCAGCACCTCCAGCACCTGGCTCGCCACAGCTACAGAAGACACGTCCCCGGCAGGGCAGAAGGGAACCACCACTTTCTGGGGGAGCTGCCGCCTCCTTCAGCACCAGTACAGCTCCCCCAGATCCGCTCTTCATACACTGGGTGAACTGGGAGATCTCTTTGTGTAATTCTGCACATGATGGAGAAATTGCTGGTCGCTCCCGACTTCCTACACAAGGGAAGCTGAATGATTCCTTTTGCAGTGCGGGAACCCTGTGCCAGAGTACACACGAGGAACTGGCAGCAATTTCCCTGTACTGAGCAGCTTATCTGGTGAATTTATAGTTTGTCATCCAGGCCTAAATGGAGATAAAGCAGAAGCTAGTTCTTAAGCACAACCAGATAGATGGGTAGAGAGGAAAACAGTGCCGGAGGAGACAAGACAAGCAGTCTTACAGCTTACTGAGTGTCTCCCTGTGAAAATAAAGGAATTGAGTATATTCTGCCAGGGCATCAGTAGATGGATGCAAATACAAAGCACTGTGCTGCACCACAAGTCAAACCCTCACAAGCAGACACTGGCCGCATGTTCAGTACTCCTACCTCCGGAGGAACACTCTGCACATTGATTTTGAGACGGCACAGAGTTTTCTCTGCGAAGTTTTATGTTTTTAGCCACCCTAGGCTTGGGTCAGCAAAAAGGAAGTTTTAAACACATCTTCTACTGCTACCACCTACAGTCTTCCTCTCTCTTCTGGCACACAAACTGGTTAACCAGCCTGCACTATATTTCTAGCATCATTTAGTAAGACCTAAAAGAGAAACACAAGTTTCACATGACAGACTGAATCCTCCACCGTGGATTAGTCCATAAGGAAAACTGTACAAAAGCAAAAGACATAATTCACGGTCTTTTATAAAATTCGCTTCCTCTTACATAAAATAATGCAGTTTTACTGACTTTAACAAAAGCAGCTGAGGAGCTGTCCCTTGGATGTTCTTACATAAAAATCTACACTACACAAACCAGAAACGTTCTCCAAAAAAAGGTATGATATATGGTTAACAGATCAAAGCTTTGTTTGCTCATTTGCAGAAAACATGCACAGCTTAATTTCTTTACCTTCTTTTAGCCTCAACTTTTTGAAGTACAGTTGTATAGTGATACAGATAAGACAGTAGATATGCAATCATTGGTGCCTTCAAGAGCCAAGATGTGATAAATTATTTAAGACATCCTTTTCCAGAGATGAACAAAACTTCCTTTATAACTTGGATGTGCCCATTATAAACATAGATCTGCCAGTTTTGGATCTATTTGTAAACCACCATGTAGAAAACACACAACAATATAAATATACACTGTACATTTCCCCTTTTCCCTACACAGAAAATTATAAGATTAGTGCCTTCCACTTCTCATTAAACATTCAGTAACCAAAGCAATTTAATAATTTTTAATAATTCCACCTGCATAGCCCTCCACACTGCGTACACTGCTCTCAAGAATTACCTGTTCTTTGATCTCTTTAACTAGAATTGCTTTTATTTGTTCAGAAAAATTCTTTTTCTTTTTTTTTTTTTTACCTCCATGAGCCACAGTGATGTTGGCCAACTCAGTGACTTCACATGAAGTTCACACCCTTTAAACTGTGTAGCTTAAAATTTTTAATTTCTACAGAACACAAGTATTTAACAGTGTACCTTCTTGTTTCCTAACTGAAAAACAAAACAAAACAAAAATCACTGCACTTCTGTATTCTCAAGGGTAGCATGAGAGAGGACTCGGTTGACATAGGGTCTGTGATCTGTATTTCTTCTCCCCATTACTTAGCACTGTCTGTTGGTGTCAGTACATCAGAACCACCCCTGCAATACAAGCAGCCCTGGCCACAGTGGAGCAGAGGAAGGAAGCGCTCCATTTCCAGTGTCAGAGAGGCCAAAGGCACTGTACTGTGCAATGTGCTTGTTACCTTACTTTTTCCAAAGGTTACTGCTGCTACGCAGCAAACAGAGCTGAATACACTTGCACATTGTCTCTTCATCAGTTAAATGAGAGGTTTTAGCTTCCAGTCATGGAGAAAGTGGTTTAAGCTAACTTGGCTGACATCACGCTGAAAGGACTGCTGAACAACTCCCTGATTCCAGCGATCAGATGCATTACAGGAATGGCTTTCTTATGTTGGTAGGAAGTAACAGGCTTAAGAGATGCAGAATCTGGCTTACGTTTGCAAACAAAGGGTTTCACTATTTTTGGAAAGAATGAGCTGGGAACACCCACTTTCTAATTAAGTATGCACTGCAGAGGCAGGTTAACAAATGCCTATGATGAATGAAGATGGCAGCCATTATGCTTAAAAACAAAAACAATACTGACAAGAGAGATAAAGCAGCACTATGTAAAAAGCACTTCACATCACACTAATCGTCATTCGTTGTTAGAGCTGCTCTTTGCTTTAATAGCTGAGCAGCAACTCATTGAAAAAGCTGCAAGCTAAACCCCTAAGACATACCAACTGCTCCAGCATTCAGCTATCCCAGCCCAATGAGTTCTGCACGCACATTCATTTCAGTTACTGTTTTCTTCAACCACTGAAGAAAACAGAACTACACAACAGCTTTTTTTTTTCTGAGATCTGAAATAGAAAGCAAAGCATGTCACCTGAGGTAGCATATTAGTGTTATTAGTGATGGCAAATCTGCCAAAATTTGGCATAAATAGTCTACAAAGTAGATAAAACATCTGAGGAACTATTGAAGTTTTTTAACTAAGTTTTGATTAACTTCAGAAACAGCTTAAACACTGGAATTAAGCATCCAGTGATTTAAGAGAAACTTCCAGACGTTTGGAATTAGATGTAGAAGAAATGCAGAATATCATGTCACTGAAATCAAAATTGTGGCGATAAACCACAAAAAACTTGGCATATATATTGGCAAAAAAAACCAACAACCAAACAACAACAAACAAAACAGTGAATCCATACATATTTACTATCACATGAATGAAGTGAATGTAAGAGTGGAAACAGGAAAAACAGAAGACAAATAGGAAAAGAAGTAGAGTGGTAAAAGAAGACAAACAGGAAAAGATTAAATCAATGTGAAGAACATAAAACTATACAAGATAGAATTTTTTTTTTTAAAAAATGAACATACTCCAGAATACATATGTACAAATGTAGCTGAACAAACTGTTAGTAACAGAATTAAAAACAGAACCAAACGATCAACAAAATACACTTTTTATTCAAAATTTTTACAAGAAAATGTCTTTAATATAGTAATAAATATTTAACGCTCTGAAAAGTAATATAAATATGTGATCCATCTAACAAACAGATGGATTAATTTATTTCTCTAGCTGACAGAAACCACTTTCTTTGCATCTGACTAGTTCCTACCTTTTCATTTTCTGTAATCCTGACAAACCATCCTAACTTCTTGATTCTTTCCATACCAATTAAAACTCTGGCTGAGTACAGACCTGGAAATAATGGTCTGGCTCTGAAGCAGACCTTCTTCTTACTAATTAAAATCTGTGTTTACAAAAAAGGGATTTTACATATTTTATTCATTATTATAATCTGGCCAAATGGCTTTGCTATGCATCTTCTAGAGGGTTAATTTTCTTTATGAATGTTGTATTACTTTTGTGAGAAAGGAAATGCTGCAAAAAAGCAAGGTGTTTGCACATCCCCCTTTTATTTTTCTTCCTCCATCTTCAACCTTGAGAGAATGCAAGAGCTCCTGGTTTTCCAAACTGCCTTTCGGTGCCTACCCTTGATGACACAAGGCAGCATCAGGGAGTAGACAAATCCATAGAAATACAAGTATGTAGCAGGACTCAAGGCTCACAGTTGCAACTCTGTCTAAGCCTACAATTACCTTCTGCAGATCATAGGAAAGTCAGAAGTAGTTGAAACAGGTCCCCAGCCCCATCTCTAACTCTTCTGCACACATTCCTTCCACTTCCAGCAAGGTCCTAAAGAACAAGGCACTTCAGTCTCTTCTGTCTGCTACCAGTTAGCAGTGAATTTACATAAGTATTCATTTTTTTAAGGTCTTTTCTTTCCACGTACAACTGTAGAGTGTATATATAAGAAACTGTTCATCCATATACAGCCTGCCTACCACTCCAGTATCTTCAGGACACGAACGAAAAAGTCAGTCATGGTAAACCTCTGCTTAGAAAGACGCTGTTATTTGAAAAATAAGAACTTCAGCATAAAAAAGCTCAACTGCTCCTACTTTGAAAATGATGGTGATCTCTAATTACAACAAAACTCTACATGGATTATTGCTATGCTTCTTTTATTTTCCAAAAATATGTATGTTTTCCATTGTAAAGTTATCAGTGCTCATGAACAAAGTTGGATAACTCTCTTAAAGTAACAAGCCAATATGCTGTGGTGAAACTATGTGAGACAGTGATTTCACTACGAGCAAAAAGTGCAATAAAAAAAAAATTCTTGCATAACTACCAACCCGCAGCTTTGTGAGTTCCGCAAGTTTTGTTTTAAAGGGTTTGTGACACAAGACTGTTTCTGATTCTGGAGATCATAATCCTTCCAGTTTATCCCAGCAGAATAAGGGAGATATTTTTTGTTTAAAATGGTTAGAGATGGAAACTGGAAGAAGCTATTGCTCACAGCCAGAGCCTGAAGCACACCCTAGGCCCAGCAGAAGGAGGACTTGTAAGAGTCTGCATGATACAAAGGCAAAAATAAGAAAGCTGCATACGGGGAAAAGCTAAGAGAGACGACACAACAAACTCCTATATGAGCACAGCCAAATGAACTTCATGTTACTGCGCACAGATCAACACGAGGTGATCTCCTACCCTTCCGTCCACACCCAGCCATCTCCTGGATAAACTACCTGCAAGTCTCTAAAGAGCCACTAAAGCACAGAAGGATAATGATGGCAATTTTTGGTTGCGTGTGTAAGAATACTGTTAGTACCACCAGGTGCCATCAACACTTTGTTGCCCCTCTTCGTGCAGAAGCCGATGGAAGCTGCTCCCAGTGACTCACCTCAGTAAGTTACATAGAAGAAATGTACTCATCGTCATCCACAATATACTATCCCAGCTCCTGGGATTTATTTCCTATCAAGAGCAATGACAGGAGTAGGCCATAGGGACACAGCTCTCTTTTTAAGAAGATTTCATTTGCCTACTTACATTCCATTATTGCTTTGGACTCAACTCTGAACATGTAATAGAAAATAAATAATCTTTCTTGTTCAAATGTAAACAATTTGTGCTTAACATAAAGCAGAAAGTAGATACCAGAACAAGTGCTCCAAATAGGTAATGACTAAATCATAGTGACCTCTAGGAACTAGGCATTAAACACTACTATAATTGTAATTAAAACTGAATAGAAGTAATTACTTGATAGAATGGTTTCTTTTTTCTTTTTTTAGAGAGAACTCCTGTAAAGTAGAAGCAAACAGAACTGCTCATTACAAAATAAACAAACATGCCCGTGTTAACATATGACAGCTACTCTGAAGTAAGAATTGTAAGATTCAAGGATTATGTCTATAGCGAGACGCTTATTTTTAATCCACTAAAACAGGCAATTCCTTTGTGAAATTTGGTTGCCTTACTAATATTTACATTCTGTACAGTATTTCTTTATGGAATACCTAACTGTATTTAATTTCTTCCAGCGCTGGACACTTCTCTGTAAGATTCTTTTTCATAACAATCTCTGTTTTTTTTAAATACAATTTATTTCCCCAGCAACTACTGGATAATTGCCAGCGGAGGTGTTAACAGATGAGCAGCCATGCAAGCAGCTTTTCCTGTGGGACATGCACTTGCCTTGCCACTCCAGATCAGAGTGTAACAGTCCCTCATATTTGCCAGAGAACTGCTAGTCTGTGTTCCATAACCTCTTTTAATCTGTAACACATAGGTTATTTTAAATGGTTTAAAAAGTGCTCACCTTCACTAAACCAGATCTCTGTACTCAAATAGATTAAGGAGAACAAACATAAAAAGCTCTGCTGTCAACTGTCAGAGAGCGATAACGTGGCACGTGGGAACAGTTGCTTCACCCAATGCTGGTAAAGGAGACCTGTGCACAGTTTGAGGCTTTGCGAAGGGAAAACTGACTTCTGCAAAGAGTTAGAAATTTTAGTTTTCTGGAAAACTAATGGGTGTGTTGGAAGATACTTGAAGAGTAAATGCATTTAGGCCTAAATGCACCTCGAGGTGAGACAGTATGCCAAGCCAGCTAACTTTTTTTAAAAATTACTTTTCTCAACAGTTGCTTTTAAAACAGCTGATCTCTTTGAATCTTACAAGAGCATAATCTGTATTTACATTTTTCAAAAACTGCAGCCCATCAGTGTGGATCCAAGCAAGCCTATATCCCTCCAACTTATGCTGAAAGCTGCCTCCAGCGAACCTGGTGAGACCACATCTCCTGTGAGTGAGGCTTGTGAGCAGAGCCAGCCCGATGTCATGCCTGTTCTGTGTCCTTAGGTCTTCTCAGACACTCACAGGAGTTCTCCAGTACACACAATAGGATAATTCTGGAGAATGCAAATAGATGCAGGTCTTCTAAAAGCTCTCTGACTGATGAAAAATAACAGGAAAAATAATTATTTGATGAATTCTTTAGACTCCAGATTTAGATTTCTTTAAAAAAGTAAATATTATTTTATCTGAATAAAATCTTCTAAAAAAAAGGAAACACTTTTCTGGTTAGATTATTACTAATTTTTTTCTGCCTTCCTAAGCTCCCTACTTTGGTCCATGCTGCAGTGTGACAGTATCGGAACTAACTTAATCTCAGCTCCACAGAGGGAAAGCTAAGCAGAGTTGGAAGAAAATGACATTTCTCACCATGCAAGCAGAGGGCTGGCCTGCCCATGCTTATCATCCAAATAAAATCTTGCTTGGATTAAAAAGCAGAAGGCAAATAGAAAAACAGGCAGAGACAGGAAAATTCAACTCCATGAAGAAGAGTATGCTGAGATGCTGGGCTTGGAGCCAAAAGCAAAGCATCCTGCAGCATGGAAGCCCAGATCACCTAGAAACAGTGAGAAAGGGAACAATCTCCATAAAAGCAGCGACTGGAAGAAGAGCAAACATCTTTCCGAAGGAACTCTGCATTTGAGGTGCAGAGCAGCACGAAGATATAAAAAAAGCAACAACAAAAACACATCACAGCTCATCTGAAATATCAGAGAAGCTCCTTCCAAAGGAAATGACAGGATGGTTTTCCCTACATTTTACAAGAACTCAGATTGTAGTGAAAAAGTAATCGTCACCAAAAAGAATAAGCTCTGTTGCAGCTTTATACTATCAATAAGAAAAGTGAGTACCACCCATGTGTCTGTGAGGAAACATGTTTCACTAAAGCAGATAACTCTGTAGTAATACCAAGTCTACCTCCAGCTACAGGGATGCAAACAGAATAATGAATAAACTAGTTGATTCAAAGGGAAAAATGTAAGTATAGAAGAATTTTGATATCACTGTATTAAATAACAGTCAGTGTATAAGAGGAAAAGAAAAAGAAGCCAAGTTCTAAAATGCTTCCCTAGAAATTCTTGTTCCGCAAAGAAATTTAGGTTTTTGTTATGTGCTCTGTTTGTTTTTTTGGAGTCAAACTGGGCAAGTTGCATCTTGTAACTTCTCCTCACTTCCAACTAAGGAAATTAAAGAAAAAAAAGGTTTTTGTTTTTGTTTTTTTTTTTTAAAAAAAAAAAACAACCTGCTTTCCAGAGATAAATATTCTCCTATAGAACAGAGCCAGAGATCAACCTTGGAAAGACATAGAGGTACCTATCACGCTTACATTCTTTTACCCACTTTAAAGCATTTATTTGGTGTATTTCATTATCATAGAATCATAGAATCAGCTAGGTTGGAAAAGACCTACAAGATCATCCAGTCCAACCATCCACCTCCTACCAATAACCCCACTAAACCATGTCTCTCAACGCTATATCTCAATGTTTCTTGAACACCTCCAGGGATGGTGACTCAACCACCTCCCTGGGCAGCCCATTCCAATTCCCATTCCATTGTTGTATTATTTTGCATGATTGTTGTATTTTTTTGTTTGTTTTGATTTAATGAATAAAATTCTAATTATGTTCCCAAAACACAAGGTACAATCACTTTAGTTCATGTTTGGCTTAAGAACCAGGAAGAGTAAACATTCACCAAGGAACATTCAGACTTCATATTAGGAAGAATTTCTCCTTGAAGAGGGTGGTCAAGCATTGGAATGGGCAGCTCAAGGAATCAGTGGGAGGTATTTAGAGATGTGTGGATGTGGCAGTAAGAGACGTGGTAACAGGACTTGGTAGGGCAGGTTAATGGCTGGGCTTGGTGATCTTGAAGGTCTTTTCCAACTTAGATGTTTCTATGAACATAAGTAAGTTTTCAGAAACATAATCATCTTGCAACTTTAGACTAGATCCGGTTCATATAAATCATGTCTCCAGTATAAATGCTCAAGGCTTTAATTTATAATACACTTTCTGTCAGTGTTAACGTAACAGTCACATACACAAGCGAATGCTGGCCTAAGGACTTCGTTTCAAAATGTACGTCAGCATGAGTTGAGGAAGAGGGAATTGTCACATGAGAGATACTGACACGCTTAGATATGCATCTGCTATTCTCATGATTAATATGCCTGCTTTAAAATATAGGCTAAAGTAATTATGTTTTTTTAGTTTTGCTAGAAACTCTTCTCCATCATATTTGGATGCCTCCCAGTCTAATGCACTTGTTTACCAAACATCCTCCTCAGAAATTGCTTAAGGAAGAACAAAATCAATTTGCAACTAACTAATAGGTACATGGCAAAAGGTAGCAAAATGGAATAGGCTTGAAAAGAAAATAATTTGGAGATTACAAAAATAATTAAGAATCATTCTAAATTCATAATCCAAAAATGCAAATCAACTTGAGAACGTCATGGCTCCTCAGACCAAAGGAGTAATCGTAGAAATCAAGAAAAACAAAGAATCTAAAGAAAATGTATTTCTCTCATTGGAACCACCTATAGCCAACTGCAAATTTTGTACAAAATCTTTTTTTTTTTAATAAAGACACTCAATAGAAAGTTAATTTTTTCAAGTTAAACGAGAAACAAGTTACACAGAATGAAAAATAATTTGCATTCTAGATTTCAGAATTAAACAACAGACATGAGAATGATATTGGTACAATCTGGACTGTGGCTCTGAGTCTCCCCAAATGTCAAAGGGAGAGCAAAAACCATAGGCTGGATTTCAGGCTCCTTTATTCCACTCGACTCGCAACTTGCTGTGGACAAGATGGGTATGTCCCCTCTCTGCCTGCCCCCATAAGCACTGAGATGCTTCTGACTGATGAAGGCCACTCTGAAAGCAGAGAGCAACAAGAGCCCTAGAAAGTACAGAGTTTGCACCTACGCACCACAACCACGCAGACACGCACCAAGTATTTCCTGGGGCTCGTTAACTCGTTATACGAGTACTTGGGCACCTCACTATTTTTAGCGTGTTCAGGTCTCAAGGCCACACGATGTGAAAATACCATTATGCGCAAAATGTACTACAGCACAGAGACTAAGTCTCAAAGAAGGAACTTAACTTGAAAGTCAGATCACCCAGTTTCTACATCAGTGCTTTAACTGCTTAATGCATCTTCCTTTCTGTGCATGAAGCAGGATTAAATCCCTTCCCACCACTGATTTCAATTGGAAGACGACTGTACAAGAACACTTCCTAGAATTATGAGATTCACACGATTCCTTAAACCTCCTACAAGTCATATCTCAGTATGCCTATTTCAAGTGATTTGAAAATAACCAAACTTCACATTGGCTAACAGTTTCCAAATGTCCAAAACACTAAGAAAAATAAAATTATGTTCAGAGACCTTACAAGGAGTTTTCCAACTGTGAAGCCTAGTATTGTTGATTA
This sequence comes from Numida meleagris, assembly GCF_002078875.1. Lineage (NCBI taxonomy): Eukaryota > Metazoa > Chordata > Aves > Galliformes > Numididae > Numida > Numida meleagris. The sequence goes on from NC_034420.1 coordinate 5,076,729, forward strand.
AAATGGTATCTGGAGCAAAGTTAAGTAATACTTCTGGGGTTAAACACTGCAGTTACTAAGCAGAGAGACCAGGAAGAAAGCCAAGTTGGTTGATTTCCCCAAATGCATCACTTTGACCATCTGTGAGAGAGGTAATGTTCTCTTAAGAGAAGAAACAATTATCGAAAAATGGGTTGTGGGATTGTCTTGATACGTATTCTGCTGTTGTTCAATTAACTCTTCATTTATAGTCTTCCCAAAGCACCAAAAAACAGATGAACCTAAACGCTGTTGGCTCTGCTAATGTGTGAAGTTTTTTTCAGTGGTGTACCCAACAGCGCAATGGTTGAACCTTCAGTAACTAGCCACTGCTGAACACTGAAAAGTAGAATGAGTTGCAACGTGTATCAACTTTACATACAGAACACCTGTTACAGATGTTCGTTTTTTTCAAGGAGAGAAGTACACACTCGTCTGCCTACATGGTATGTGGTTTTGCACATAACCATGTGTTCATACATGCAAACCATCTACAGAAGTTCCACAAATGGAAGAGGTAAAATCTATTTAAAAAGAAATAAACTATTCAAAATCTGAGAGCTTGAAGACTGTCCTTCTCTGTGGTGCTAAATCCAGTTATTTACATCTCCTTGAAGGTGTCAAAGCTACCAAAGCACACTTACTGACCTTAAGCAAAGTTCCTATTCTTTATTAATCATCATTATCATTATTGTTGTTGTATTTAGACAGATGTCACTTATCACTTCTATGGTAATAAATCAGTGAACCTGAACGGCAGAGGCTTACTGCTTCCCGACTGCTCTCATCTCCTGGAATGTCCACTGGGACAAATGACATCCCTAAAGCAGTCCTGGTTTGCAGGCTTACTGAATGGATTGCCAGACTAGCAATAGAGCAGAAGGCAGAAAGATGCTGTTGTTGAGGACCCTTTCTTTGAAATGTCATTCAACAATTACCCAGGCCAAAAAAAAATAAAAAACAAAACAAAAACTAGAAAAAACAATTTTGAGCAAATCATACTTTTTTTTTTTTTTTTTAACCTCAGTTTTGAATTTCCTGCTTCCCATGATCTCAACACAGCATTTTCAGGGGCAGGTCAGAAATGATTTCCCAACATATACATACTAAAAAAAGCCCAAAAGACTGTGCCTTTAAAAACTGTCATAGCCCCACAAGCTTATCTGTCTCCACTCACATACCTTTCTGCCCTTTAGCACCGGATACAATGTCCTGATTAGCTTATCTCTATACATACACTAAGGTACAGTTGCTCTAAAATAACCCTGGAATAAATACAAAATAAAACTTACTTATTCAAATATATTGTTGCTACGATGCTGAATGCTGCAAAGATAGCAAGAACTACGGAATTAGCCACATGAATCTAGGCATTATTTCTAATGCAGATGGCAGAGTATATGACTACCTGGCCCGAGGCTCAAACATTATTATCTACTGAGACAGAGACATTAAAAGTAATTGCCAGGAACAATGTTCTTCATCAATTACTTAAAACAGAGCTGGACACTCTTTGCTGTTTTTTTCTTGGAACATTTCAGAAGGGAAGATATTTTTCTAATCTTTTTGCTCCTCATACTTTTATAGAGGGCTTTCTTGTCTATTTTTGTTTTGTATACTCATTAGTAAACTACACTCTTGAACACTAACAATTTCACTAAGATAACTTGTGAACACTTGCCTTTTTTCTTCTCTTATCTCCATCTCTCTATTATGCTATAGAAGATCAGTAATTGACCACATTCATTACTTAGATGAAAAATATCACTGAGAAGATACTCCATAACTACAGCCAATTGCCAGGTGCTGAAGTTTTGACATCCATCAGCTTTGTATTCTATCAGGTGAATCTTGAGCTCTGAATTTGTAAAATTTACATCACTGAGCAAGAAAAGACACGTCAGCTATGACAAAGGCACAACTATTCACTCCATGCATTGATATAAGTTAGTTGCAATGACTGCTTGAAAATTAGATTAACTTGCGTGGTGTCTTCAGGAATATTCTAAAAGCTCTACCTAAATACATTATGAATGAATACTTGAATGAAATGGGAAGACATGTAATTGCTGTTATCCACTGCAATCTTTTCATTTTATTAGTAAGTGTATACACACATCCCAAACTGCCAAAGAATCTGAGAAAATCTTTGGGACATTTAAAAGCAGTAGAACATTTGGGACTAACAAATAATTTTCAATTAGGGTAGGTCACTTAATTCATTTTGAGCAAAAGAATAAAAAAAATAACCCCACCAAGCTTGAAATGGAGTCATGTAATGTCCTGGATTTGAAGTTCACATTAAGCTGGAGGGGGGGGGCAAACTTGAACTGTAGTCTCTTGAGGTGCTTGCCCGACCCAAAGCAGAACAAATGCCAAGGATAGCGACAGAGAACAGCCGGGATAAAAGGGATAAAACATTAAAAGAGTGACTCACAAAACAACCATGAAGTGGAAACATTCTTGCTTTCCTGTCATACAGTAACCCTTACCGTAGGAAGCACCTCTAGATAGGGAGACAGGAAAGCAGCCTTACAACCGTTCCCATCCACACTGCAACCACAAGTACAGCAGCTTGGCAGCACCCAGGACAGGACAGATTTCACGAGTTCTACACCTTAGAAGACAAGGCTTGAATAAAAACCAAAACGAAACCAACCAAGTGAAACTTCCAAGGAAAAACACAATACTGAGGATCAAGGACAGAAGTTTTGTTTTTTTTTCCAGCTGCTTTCTCCGCTTTGTAATTCAGAGTTGTCTGCAGATACAAACATCAATTCTCCATCCTTTAAATTTCCCATGAAGTATAATTAGAGGAAGCCATTAGAGAATGCATCTTCTCTGTAACTTAAAATACTGTCCATAAGCATCATTCCAATATATGGATACCCTTATTATTTCCAGTATGCTACCCTTGACTTTGCCTACTGTATTTCTTTACTTTTAAACTAAAGTAAATTTTCTTTCGTATGTTGCACACATAAAGAGGCTGTGTTGGATTGTTTAACACTATCTTTTAACGAGGATTCATTTATAAATTATACAATTAATTGCTTGATCTTCTCACACCTTCAACCCATTTCTTTATTTGTGTATTTTAACACAGTAATTTTCAGATATTACCAACATTTTTACTAGGAACTTACTCTAAAAGTCTCTTAGTCTATATTAACATTTTTATAATATTTTCTTCTTTTATTCGTCGTGCAAATCCATTAGCTGCATGTTTCCCACTGCAATGGCATGAAGTTGGCATTTTAAACCAGAGTGGGATTAAATTTTCAGTGACTGTGATGCATTAAAGCTTTACCACACAAGACCTCAGCTTGGAGAAATGGAATGACTTTAAGCACGTACCTGAGGAATATTTCCCACCACCCCAGTTCAGGGCCCTCCTTTCCTGCTTTAATTAATACTGTCAACTATTTAACATCTTGGTGGAGAGTTATTTGCTTCTCTGTAGATTTATGGTGCTTTATAGGTAGCTGAATAAATCAAAGTAACCTCTAAAAATTCAGAAAGTTGATTTGAATCATTACAGTGATAACAAAGTCATCATCACAGAGATGGAGAGTTTATTTAGAAAGTAAGCAAAGTTTATCTTAGAATACTTCTTTCAATACTCAATACATTATTAACTCATGCACGAGGAATGCAAAAAGTCCTAGCGTTTTCTTATCTACATTTCTATCACTATTTCTTGATACCTAACATTTCAGTTTTATTTTAGAAGTACTAACCCACTTTTACCACAGTCTGCATCGAAGTACTACTATTTATGCCACAACTCATCTGTTACAAGCTGAACTAACTGATGTTCTTGCAGTGTCTGTTGCACTACACCCAATACTTGGAACTCTCTTGTCTTCCCTAGTTAACATCCTCCCACAACACTAGTGGAATGAAAAATCCCATAGTTTCTAAAACTAACATGATAACTTGCCATATCTCAGAACAGATTATGAAGCCCAGAATTAGAAGAGGTTCACCAGGAAAAAAAAAAGTAGATTGTAAGAAAGAGACAAGGTGCCAAAACTCAACATACCATACGGACTTAAATATATGACTACACAATAGTAAAGTCACGCCTTTCTCATAACCACCATCCCAAATGAAAACTAGCAATTTACCATTCTTGTAATTAAATTCCTAGACAGGTCTGCTCCCAGTGAAACAGAAAATGGTGGGATTGTACATTGCAGTTTTGATATGCTGTGTGTGCATACAGGCATCAAGCTTACAAAAACCACATTAAGCAGCACAGAGGACAACTCCTTTCTTGTGAAATACCACAAATGAAGAGAAAGAGGAAAGGACGTACCAATACAAGAAGATATTTCTGTAGTTCTTCATCAACACTTGACTTTCTTCAGGAGTTTGCATTAGCACTACTACTAATAAAATGTCATGGTTTTATGATTTTTGGTTATTGGTATTCCACATCATAACATCATGTAGTGCACTGACAGTTAAAGAGTTAATGCTCCATTACACCTATCAAATATAGTCAGATTTTGGCTACATGTAAAGCTTTGAAGAAAATATGCAGTGAACCCACCAACCACATAACTCCTTCCATGCAGAGGAGTTAGTGATGACGAGATGTCGATCGTGGGGATTCTTACTTTTTTTGCTTCATATTTTCTTTTTCTGCTACCTGCAGTGAGAAAGAACCATTCACAACTCTTTGCATTGATAAAATATATTAACTTTAACTATCACAGAAAAAAATATCTGACAAAGATATGAAGAACGTCACTTGCAATTCCTGATAAGGATCTAACCAAATGATCTACTGACTGAAACAAGTAACAAGAATTTTAGAAGTGCTAAGTAATTAAGACAACTGCAATATTTTTCAGCTCTTTCCAGTGTTCAAAGCATGCTCTCTAAGGCAGACACAGAACATCCAAGCCACATTCCCCTGCTGCGTCCAGAACGCAGCCGATTGCCACTTGTTCCGGCACGATGCCAGCTGATGCTCCCCAGGCCTGAGCTGATGTCTGCCCCAGTGCTGCAGGGGGACATATGGCCCACTGTCTCAAGCACAACCAAGAGCAAAGCATAGTAACGAATAAAGTACCATATGATAAACCAAAAATAATTTTTAAAAGTTTATTTTAGTGCTTTCAGCATTTTTTCCAAAGAATATTTCAATTGAAGCGAAGGTGCAGAATTTTAGGCATCATGCCTGCACCTTGGGCCTTTGAAACATTTTCTGTTTAGGAGTTTCAGTTCTATGTACTATAAGAATGTGTAATTAAGTTGTGAAAATAGCATTAAAAAATAGGTGAGAATTATTCATATCCACGTTATATTTGGGCAGTCGGGCACAGACTAAATCACAAGTAAGCAAAAGAAAAATTCAAGGAGAAAGAGCTACTGAAAGATAATCATCTGATAACTATTTCGCTGTCTCTACCCTATCTAACAGAATGCATTGTTTTTGATAGGTCTGCAAAGCAGTCCACACACTGAAGAACTCCATTATGAAAGATTCATATCCGTCAACTAAATTATTACATATATACTAACAGTACAAAAATATACATCTAATAAATCTTGTTTAAAAGTGAATGCAAAACAATCATTAAAATTTTAAGACTAGATATAAAGATGGAGAATGGAAAGGCCTTAGGAATCTTGCTTTACAGAGTCAGAACTCAGAGAAACAAGTTCAACATCTCAGGACAACAGATAAGAACATGTGGTCTCAGCTGCACTTTTGTTTTGTTTCAGTTGTCGCTTTAATGCAAATACTTCACAAATCAACCCATGTATTGAATTATCTGTGTGATAATAAATTCAAACATTTGACTTTTACATTAATTGCAGATAATGAAGAAAATATTTTTGTTGTTTGTTGGGTGAGACTAAATGGGCTGGAAATTCAAATGAATAAAACATCATTATAGCATACACTGTACACCTGTTCACAGCTCTATTGACAGCTTGATATTTTTATTAGGTGCACACACGACAATGCAAGAACAAAGGACCACTTTCACACTCACAGGACAAATGTAACAAACCAGAGCTCAGTGAGCAGGGTCACTCAAACAACAGAGCTATGACCAGTGCTTCACTAGCACCAAAATGCCTCCACTTAGTCATGACTTCTAATTTTATAAATTATTTACAGTTTAGTAGGTGCAAAACTGGTGGAAAATGCCTCTGCTGGCTGCTTGATTGACAGTATAATTATACTGTGTTTTTGTTTTTAGCACTGTTATGCAGAATCATAATGCCATAAAAACAAAATATGAATGTTATGAGCTTTTAACTTTGACAAGGTCATTCAGAAGCCTACCAACGAGGTGTCATGAAAAGCCAAAGTCGTCATTAGCTGTGTCCTGTAAATACAGCTGTACCTCCAGCTGTATTTCAGTACAACTAAATGCTCACTTCCATTTCAATTTTAAAGACTGAACTTTTCTACCAAAGAAATAATAAAAATAATCCAGATATTTTCCCATTATAATTTTAAAGAAGTGCCTAGAACCACTAATCACAAGTTTCATTCTCTTCTGTGCAAGGCTCAGTACTTAGTTAATGCCCTGCAGAAATTTGTACAGACTTTCAGATGTAATAAAGTACAACTAAATAGAAATGAGACAGCCCTACGGAATTTACTTTTTAAATATATATTTGATCTGTGGTTCAAAAAGACTCATTATTAGGGGCTTCTTGGAGGGATATGAGTACTCAGATCTTCCAAAAAAAAAAAAAAAAAAAAAAAGAGGATACAGAGTATTGTAATTTCTTTGATTTTTTTCCAAGTGTAAGAAAATGTAATTTCAAAGTACAAAAGAATTGCAGCCTATGGAACTGAAAGATTGCGTTTAAATTACATAGAAAGTTCATGTTTGTCTAGTTAAGATATGCAGGACCTCCCATGAAGAAATAATATTCCAATTTGCAAGGAAAATCCCTCATCCTGGAAAGTGTGAGTATTGAGCTGGCCAGATTTCCTGTCTGCCTTGATCTTCATCTGATAGAAGAAATCTCACTCCAAGCGCTATTGAAAAGGTGCTGATTTCATAGTTAAAGGGTTGGGTTATCTTTGCATTTATCCCACATGGGGATTTTCAATCAAAGACAAAGCCATCAGGCAGCACCTTCAAATTCAAAGCAACTAACGGTGCCAAAACTAACAAAAATAAATACATAAAATAGACCCAAAAAAGATTCCACAGAAGAAAAACAAAACAAAACCCCCAAACTTACAAGTGACACTTCGCTATTGTTCCATCTTTCTAAATCATACAATCTATAACTAAGCGGCTCCTCATCATCCAGCTCCAAAAGAATGAGAAATTCTAAAAGAATTTCACTTTGTCTCATAATGTCTTACGTGTCATCACACAATATCAGACTCTTCTGTTTACAAAGTAGGAAAAAAACCAAACAGATTGGAGGAAGTCAGCTCAGCTGACTGAGCTCACAAACAATAAAGCTGCTGCACATCTCTTCTGTGCCAGTCTGGCCAGTGTAAGGAAGCAGCCAGACTGCTACAGGACTACATGATGTGCATTACTGTGACACACTAGCAAGTATGAGCTTGAATTCTGCAAGTGCAGTGGTCTGAAATAGTTAATACTACATATATTCTGCTGCACAGATGATATTGAGAATGGCTAATACATGCAGAATTTCGTTAGCACAGTCTATAACTCATGATATACATCAATTCCAAAAGGAACATTACTTAGGGGAAAAAGAAAGGATGCTACAAGAAACATTAAGCTACAATTGGTGCGGCATCTTCAGCAGATGGTGATCAGCCTCTTCACTAAAATTTAGCCTTATACCCAGCATTTTGATATTACTGACAGCTGTGGTAGGGTTAGCCTTGATATGCTTATGGCTATATTGTCACACAGTAACAGCACAGATTAGAGAATCTGTTTTACCACTCTCAACTATCCCCACCCTCACAGCAAGGGAGGATAGGACACTGAATGGGGGAAGGCACCCTGGATGGCAGACCAAGTTGCAACACTCCTCTCCTCTTATACGCTGGTCGGAATACATCTGCCATGGACTCCATCTGCAGTGGTCAGGGCTGCAGATTGTTTCAGGTTCCTCTGTCATTCTACTGCTAAGGATCATCCATATGAAAACTCTAACTTGACTTTGCTTACAGTTCTTAAAGCTTGCACCTAGTTCTCTCGTTGTTCCAAAGCCTGTCTTTTGTGCTTGCTGGTCTCATGCTGATGTTTTCATGCTGTTTTTCTTATGGACTTGCACTTGCAAATCCCAGTATTGCTGGGGATGTTATTCTGTCCTGTTTTATTGCTCTTGTAGGAAGCAGCAATCATGCTGTGAGAATAACCCCTTCTCTCCTTTCCTTACACCAAACTTTATATGTTTTAGTTAGTATTAGAGAACACTCACAACCTGATGAACAATTATTTCACCTGGTGAGTACTATCCAATAATATACATGTATGGAATCCTGAAAAACAGTCAGCATACTACACTCCCAATTAAGCAACACTAATAGCATCATAATAGGTACAACACAAAGTTAGGCAGGTCCCTGTGAAAATTATATAGTAATAGGAAAAAAGCACAGCGGTAATCACTGCCAACTACATTGCCACATCACCATCACACCCGGACAAGGTCCTCACCTAGGGGTGCCCCTCTTTCTCTTCTCAGCTAGTCACTGGGGAGTTTTCCTCTCTTCTTCTCTTGCCCTCACTCACATTTGTTTTCCTTCCTCCAAAATTAAGTTTCACTGCTGATGAATGCCATCAGGAACAGGACCTTCTAACATGGTCTTTCTCAAGATCGTTTGTACGGCAACATAACGACAAGATAAATCAATTTGTTTAAATTTCCTGAAAATGTTATTCTTTCCACAAGACATGAGCACAGATTTTCTCACTGTAACACAGCATTCTCTTTGTTGCTACTCATAAAAGACATGTTTTCAGACTTCAGCTTATTTTTAAACTCTTTTCTTACTTACCAATTTTCAGCTTTTTTTTTTTTTTTAAAGAAAATACGAAAGCTGGAAACAAGATAAGACAGCAATAGTTTTAATGTTATTCTAAGGATCTTTTTCATACTCCTATCCTTACATGCTGTTACTGACATCTCTGCTCACGCAACACTCAAGGCTCAGACTCATTCTTACATCCATTATTGTGATATGGTTAAATTCTGTAGGCATCCACATTTGAGTACCTGTGTTCTAGGGACCCACAAACACCATCAATGAGTACTGGAATTCAGCATTCTAGCATTTCCTTTGCTATCTTTTGGTCTCTCCACATATTTTCATTCAACCAATTCCATTGTACATTCCCTTATTCAGCAAATGTGACCAACACTCTTCTTGTTCCTAGAGAGAAATATCATGCATTCAGCTGGGTTAAATAAGTCACACTGCAATGCTGTGTCCATGTCCTTATTCACCCCTGCTGCTATCCACTTCTGTCAAATGCAACCGTGATTAGCAATTAAAAGACTCAGATCATTCGTAAAGATATTGAATAACAAGTTGTAACAATTCTTGAAGAAATTAGCATTCCCTGAGGTCTGAATGACTGAACTGCACAGCAGTGGTGTACATATAATACACTTGGAGCCAATTAATATTTTAAGGACTGAGTCTAACTTATTCTTTAAGAAGTGAATAGATTCCAGTGTTATCCCTATGAAGATAGAATTCCAGTAAGTCAAGATGTTATGAAAGCATGAACAAGATCTCTGTATATAGTACGGGCTCCAGCTATTGAGTGACCAATAATTTTCTTCTCTGCTTATTTAATATTCCAGCTTCTACTCATGCTGGCAATAACAGGAGAGGACACCAGCTAAGTCAGTACATTATTGTCATTTCTGGATGTATCTGGATCTATGCCTGCAACCACAACTACAATAGCACTGAGTAAAGCCAAATACTCCGTTTGGAATCTTACTGTTCTAATGTGTGACCAAAAGAGTAGGAAACTTAGAAAGATACAGTACCAAACAGTATGGAGCAACTAGAGCCACTGCTTATTTGTCCATGAATTCTCTCATCCAGCTTCTTTTTTGTTAGGAAAGATTCTCATTTCATATCTCAGCTGACACCTTCCAAGTCACACTGAAGCTTAGCTATCTGTGCAGCAGCTGTTAAGTTTCCCTCTTTTTTTATCCTTTCCTTCTTTTGTTCCTTTATAATCCTACTCACCCTCACTAAATATTAAACACTGCTCATAATACATCCTCAAAAAATTACAGTATGTCCTAAGTGCCATTAAAAAGAGAAAAAATAGATTCTACCTTTATGATAACTTATTTCCCATTATGTCCAAACAGTTAAAAAAGAAGTCCTTCCTATCCACCCCTTCTCACCAACTTATGCCCTATTTTGTCTTTCAGAAACACTGCAGGTAAAGTACATGAAGGAATGAATATACAAAGTGGCATCAGTAGGACTCAGCTATCAATTTGGGCTTCCCTGTTGTCTAGTTATAGACAAAGAACTGTCTATAACAGGCTTGAATGAATAATGGCTCAACAGTGCGTCTCTTGAACCATTTATTTTAACGTAAGCTGTTTTAGAAAACGACCTCTTCTATTAGCAGGTACCCTGAAAAGCATTATTTCAACTCTGCTATGACAGGAGATCCCAGATTTCAGCCTTATATTGTAGTTCTTTAAAGGTAGATATGACAGTTCACATGGAGGCTTCCAACAACTGCTTGGATTCACCTGCTTGACAGTTCTGCAGAGAAGCCAATTCCAGCAGTTGGCACAAAAGAAATACTGGAGATAACAGATGTACTGTGCAGATGCATGAAATATTTTCAGGTAGAAACACATTTTTTGGAAATAATTATGATAAAGAAAGAATAACATCTAATATAGACAGAAATATTCTGACGTTAAAAGTAAATATTGAAGACAAATGTGCATAACTAATGTTAAAAACAGCAGACATACTTCAATAACTCTGATAATACCCATAAAGAAGAAAAATACACGTAATGCTTGCTTCTGTTATTAATTTGTTTTATTAACTTACTAAGAAAGACTAGATAAAAAGTAACTGTTAAACACTTTGTCTTCAATTCTCAAGAGTACATCAAACTCAGGCAGTTCCTGCTACTTTGGAAAGGATACATTTTCCTTCATTAGAATACACCCTACAATAATTAACTTAGTACAGCAACAGAGGGACAAGACTTCTCAAGCATACTGCAATCTTCAGAAGTCTGTTAAGCAAATGTCAGGCAAAACTGGAATGATTTCAGTACTGATCTTGAGTTTTGCCTCAAACGCAAGCAGCATACACATGTTTAGCGTTCTTGGCATGGTTTTATGGTACTAGAAGGACATTCATGGACTAAATTTGTTTAAGTATAAAGAATACTTTTGCTCACCAGTGTTTGCAGACACATTACAGAAAGAGCATGAGGTCTACAGGAGTTATAAAATAAAGATCCTCAAGATTCTGTTTGTGGTATACAGACCACAAACCAGGCATCATGCCATCTATGAAATAAGAAGTTGTGGCGTAAGGGGAGCTCTCAAATTACCTTCATATACACCTGTCAGCTATGCATCAGTTCCTACTGGCATGAGCAACAACTCAAACGCTATCACTTGCCAAAACCAGGCAAGCGTATAGTCACAGTTTATTTCTTGGTAGTATAAATCCTGGTAACATAAATAAATGCAATTACAATGGTGAACTGATAATTTCATAAATCAATATACCCTCATTTAACTCTTACTTTTTCCCCCTACTAACGCTGACGGGATATCAGATAGTACCATGACATTGTTTCTTGAGCGATTACACCACACCACATGAGCCACTCTGCCAAGGCACACACATTAAACCTCACACAAAATACTCTGAAGCTGAAAGGACATTTATCAAATGGCTTCAGCCTATGCAACAAAATTCCAAAATCAACCCAAGACAAACTTCACATTAAGATACGGAAATAGTATTCATTGGTAGAGAAATAATCCCTTATCTACCATTACTATTGTGAGTGTTGGACTCTTAATCTGTTTTATATATTACTTAGATTTAAAATAATAAATTTGGATTAAATTTTCAGAATCATGTTACACTGGCTGCCTTTATGGAGGCCAGAATACGCTGATACATGTTCTAGGCAGAATGGAGGGTGGAAGAAAAAAATAGTTTCTTATTTTTTATTTTCTCATTTAAAGTTTTCTACACAGCAATCTGAACTTTGTGTGCAAGACATAGGTGAATGAAAGGGTGCAGATAAAACAACTAGCTTTTACATTTGGCATATTTTATACAGAATAAAAAACCCTACCATTTCAGTGTGCCTGATATCCGACGCAATGTCCTGAATCTTGTCTAAACTGAGAAGCAGGCCTCATTTTCCCTTCAGTTTAAGTTGCTTTTAGCTCAGAGAAAAGGAAACGTGTATCACAATAGAACTGAGGGTCAGGAGGTTATTCAGCTTGCTGTGGCAAGTAGTGTTGATCTAAATCCAAACTGTCTGATCAGTGTTACTCACACAACAGGAACAAGTGGAAGGGAGGTTGCACAAAGCTAGCATCAGGATACATCTATCTCAGTCTTTGAAATAATTTTCCTACTATATATTTACAATGTTAATAAATTTAACAGACAAGGAAAAAATAGAGAAAAAGGACGCTTTAGGTTGCATCTTTAGGAGGACATCACCTCATTTCAAATAATAATCTAATTCAAAATGCTTTCCTAAGGCGTTTAGATCTTCTTAGTTCACAATTTAGATCACCTTAGTCCACAATCAGTCTAACCTGGAAATAACTACTTGGGAGAGGAATGACTTCGCTCTACTCTTTGGCCAAAGTTCTCAGGTTCCCATTTGTGGAGGAAGTGCTCCTGCAGTCCATGGTAAGGTAAGGAATGCATTTGGCTGAAAATCACAGCAGTTGAAAACAGTTACATTACAGCTTGGTTAGTTGACAGATTAGGGTTCTCCTGTGGCTATGTGTGAATTTCAGTAGCACAAACACAGGATGGGAACAATGTCTAGAGACACATGGGACTGCAGTGTTTTTTGCTGAATTGAATTGATCAGGTAATTACAGTGTAAAGTGCACAGACTCATATCCTCCATCAACCCAGGATGTAGGTTAGAGACTAAGTATCTTTTCACTAGCCTGGAGTGAATAAGTCCAGGGAAGGACAACAGAATTACCCTTCTAGTTACTATCACACTCACCAAGTACAAACCTCCTCAACTGCCCCTCACAAGCACAAGTGCATTAAGAGTAATCTTTACTACTCTAAATTTATTTATTTGAAAGTGAAAGACCCTGGTGGCAGCCTGCCTTAAGGGACAGTAAAGTAAACTGGTATGGGTGAAATTTAACAGCTCAAGCAAGTCACACTGTATCCGATGGTAATCAATTAAGTAAGAAAATGGATTTTTATAGCACCCATGCCATCAGATGTTCTCCTCAAGTTTTGCGTCTGAGGTAAAACGTTATAATTTACATACGTAGTATCAGAAGCATTCAGAAATATATGTTTGCAGAATTTTACAGAGCAATAGCAGAACAATTTTGAATGAACCACAGTCTAAGATGATGAAGAAGGGAAAAGGTCAATAAACAGAATGAAAATCCCCTAATTTGATCCATTTGCTGACAACAAACACAGATTGGGCAAACTACCAGGCAACTCTAACAGAACTAGCAAGGTTAATGGAGCTGCTGCTATAACATATTGTAGATCTAGTAGTGTCAGTGGCGATAGCGGTAATGTTGTAAACACAGTTTGTTTTCCATCTGGTGCGTGGTATATGCCCTTGATAAAAGGGTGCTCCATTATGCAGTTTTAATCTTAAGTTTATTTACTCCTAAAAATGTATAATGATTTTAATAGCCATATAGAGTGACAGAACTTCTGCTTCTAAAACATCCTTATGAAACATTTCCCTAGAAAAGTCAATGTGAATGTTGCCCATGTTTGGGATGGAAAATAATATTTTACATTTATATCTCTCCTGCACCCTTTACATACTACTAACAAAACCATGAAGCTACAAGTAAAACCATAAAAGATCTATGTTATTAGGTACATAGAATTCACAAACAGACTTCCCTTCACTGCAGTGGACTTTGGATAAGGCCTTGAGAAATCACTGATACAAAAAAATCAAGCAACTTTCAGGAGCATTTTGTGCTGTCACGTAGAGCTGCTGAGTCTCTCATTCAACTTCATCCCACACTCTAGGACACACACTGCTGAGCATATAGTTTTAACTCTCTTAATCGGTGTTTTTAACTAATATTCTGCTGAAGCCTTGATCTGAAATATAATCACTCTTTTCATGAAAATATTTACAAGAGAAAATGTGGAACCTTGAAGATTCATGTTTGAATTGTGCATGGTATCTATGGTTACGATGTATTATGGATGGTAAGGAACAGTAACACACTGCATGAAGCAGAAAGAACTGCAACCAGAAAGAATGTAAGATAGCCTAAAGGAGATAGTATATAGCCTAGAAAAAATGATATGTATAGTGGAGAAAGCTAGTTAGAGGTAATAAAGGACACAGTGGAAAAAACTGAACACAGACAGTCATAAGCAGTTATTCTAAACATAAAATTGAACTGCAGGAATTGTAAAATGGTCACAGTGACAGGCCTTCCCAAAGGTGATGAGCTATTTCAGAAGGCAGGGCAAGGTTCCCTTCAATCCCTCTGTAGTCTACTACCACTTAGGTCTGCAGTTACGTATGTCTTCTTCCTTTGCTTCAGATATTTGCACAACTCCTGGGTTAGCTGCTACTGGAGAGGAACAGCTCTTTTTGTCACTGAGATATGATCTTAGTGAGTTAGCCAACCGCTATAGATCTTGCTAAAAGCTGAAAAGCAATGACTAACCAAAATGCCTGGAATTTGCTCTAAAAGCGTTCTGAATGGGAATGAAGGAACTTCTACTTGAAGATTACACTCTGCTGGAAGCATTCAGTAGACAACCACACAGATGTCCTTTAAGTCACCAAGCTTTAAGTATTAACGTGGTTTTAACTTTTTGCAGTTACCATCTAGTTCTGTTGACAATCATTTTGAATAGACTGTATCAAATGACAGTTCACAGGCATCTACACTTCACAGATAATGGGTAGGTGGGTTAGTGAATACCTGGCTATAAGCACAACAGAACTGTGGATTGTTAACAGGCTGGATCCAGGGACTTTTCATAAGAAGCTACTGTTAAGCTTTTATATTTTAAGTCTGCATAATTCTGTAAGATACTAGGGTGCTGCACTCCAGTGAAGCTGCAGGAGTTGTACAACAGATTTTGTTTCAACAACTAATAGTTACAGAGAAGAGATGTGCTGACTACAAGCAAAAACTTTGTTAGTCAGTCTAGGGGCTGGAAAGGGAAAAGAGGAGACTGGCACTGATATGCTGCTGCTAATGCTGCACCATTTCTGCTCTAATCCTCAAACACCTTTACAAAGATGGCTTCGATCTGACTTCCTCTGTTGATTTCCTCTAATTTGAAATGCAAGTTAAAATATGTGTTAGCTATTTTGTTCAATACCACCACAGAAATGCCACAGAGACAAGGAACTGAGAAGAGATCATGAGATAAGTTATGAAACGGAAAGAGGCATGGGAAATAGGATAAAGGAGGAGTTTCTTCAACTACTGTTCCACTTTTTATGGAGATAAGATGATTGTTGGCAAACACAAGATGTTTAGCAGGATCTTTTTCTGATTAAACTAGTGTGTAAAAGGCAAAGGTACTCACAGACAGTCTTGTGTTTTATGGTTTCCTTTGAATTTGAAAAATTATTTCTTAAACTTGAAAACACAGAAAAATTACTTCTTAGTGACATTAATTAATCTACATATATATTAATATCTTTGGTGGTGATGTAGTATCCGGGTCTAAGTTTTATAATTTATATTACTAAATTTTTTCAATCCATTCACAGTGAGATACAAACTAACATAAGAAAGGTAAAAGTACTCCATCCGATATGAATTACTAGCTGTGACCTACATTACCTCAAACAGCGCCACAGAATCATACTGGATTAGCGAGGTGCCATTCTAAAATAATCACAACACAAATCCAATCACCTCTCACCGGGGCCACTGAGACATAAACAAGTTTTTGTTGTTTTTTTAATTAAACATTCATTTCTACAGAAGAATTATTTTCTGAAATAGAGATTTGGTGACAACCTTCTTTTTTTTAGAAAGACTTAATCAGGATTTTTTCATCCTTCAAGTTTTTTTTTATGTAGCTGTGGTAAAATTCAAAAATTTCCAATTCTACATTCTACTCTTCCCTCCTCCCCCACTCAGTGAAACAGAGCTAAAAGAAAAACAAGTTTCAGAAAGCCAACAGCAGCGTCTTAGAATCACAGAACTGTCTGAGTTAGAATGGATCCTTAAAGGCCATCTAGTCCAACTCCCCTGCAACAGAGACACCTACAGCTAGACAGTATTACGGAATCAACAAGGTTGGAAAAGACCTCCAGTCCAACTGTCCACCTATCACCAGTATTTCCTCACTAAACCATGTCCCTAAGTAAAACATATAAACGTTTCTTGAACACCTCCAGGGACAGTGACTCCACCACCTCCCTGGGCAGCCTGTTCCAGTACCTGATCACTCTTTCAGAGAAGAAATTTTTCCTAACATCCAGTCCAAATCTCCCCTGGCATGACTTAAGACCATTCCCTCTAGTCCTGTTGCTAGTTACAGGAGAGCAGAGGCCGACTCCCGCCTCACTACAACCTCCTTTCAGACAGTTTTAGAGAGCAACAAGGTCTCCCCTGCGTGTCCTCTTCTCCAGATCAGATTATTTAGAGCTGCAAGCAGTCTGACCTTGAATGTTCCCAGGGACAGGGCATTCACCACCTCTCTGGGCAACCTGTGCCAGTGCCTCACCATCCCTATTGTAAAAAACATCTTCTTTATATTCAATCTAAATTTTCCCTCTTTCAGTTTGAAACTATTTCCCCTTGCCCTATCACAGCAGATCCTTCTAAAGAGTCTGTCACCTTCTTTCTCATAGCCTCCCCTTCAGATACTGAAAGGCCTCTATCAGGTCTCCACGGAGCCTTTTCTTCCCCAAGCTGAACAGTCCCACCTCCCACAGCCTGTCCTTGCAGTGGAGGTGTTCCATCCCAGGGATCAATTCTGTGGCCCTTCTTTGGACATGCTTCAACAGGTCCATGTGTCTCCCGTGCTGAGGACTTCACATCTGGACACAATACACAGTGAGGTCTCACCAGGGCAGAGTAGAGGGGCAGATTCACCTCCTTCGATCTACTGACCACGCTTCTTTGGATGCACACCAGGATAGGGTTAGCCTTCTGGGCTGTGTGGGCACATCACTAGCTCAAATTCAGCTTGCCATCTGCCAATACCCCCAGGTCCTTTTCAGCAGGGCTGTGCTCCATCCTTATATCCTCCAGCTTGTACTGATCTCAGAGGCTGCCACTATGCAGGTGCTAGACCTTGCACTTCACTTTGTTGAACCTCATGATGTTCACCTGGACCCACTGCTTGAGTCTGCCTAGGTCTCTCTGAATGGCATCCTGTCCCTTGGGTGTGTTGACAGCACCACACAGCTTGGTGTCATCTGCAAATTTGCTGAGGGTGCACTCAATCCCACTGTTGATGTCACTGATGAAGATGTTAAAGAGCACTCGTCCCAGTACAGACCCTTGAGGAACACTGCTCACCCCTGATCTCAATCTGGATGTTGAGCCATTTGACCACCACTCTCTGGGTATGATCTTGTACCCAATTCCTCATCCATCGAACAGTCTGCCTGTCAAAACCATATCTTTCTAATTTGGAGAGAAGGATGTTACAGGGGACCTTGTCAAAGGGATTACTAAAGTCCAGACAGATGGTATCAGTGGCACTTCCCTTGTCCACTGACACAACAAGGTCTGTCAAGCAAGGCCTGTCCTTGATAAAGCCATGCTGATTATCCCATACCAACTCCCTCTCTTCCACATGCTTTAGCATAGCTTTCAGGAGGATCTGCTACTACTACCAGATTATATTACTAGCCTATGTTTCCCACTGGAGAGGGTGAAAAACTGGAGTGTGAAATGACATGTACAAATAAGCGAGCACAGCTGGAAAGAAAGGGAGAGTTAAAATGGAGTTTAGCTGAAGATTATGTTTTCTAGTATTTAATCACCATTTAAAGAAGAATTTTTTTAATGCTCCATTTTCATTGTTACACCTAATGTAAGAAGTTTCCTCCTACTAAGAAGACGGAGTAAGAAAAGAATTTCTTGTCAATTCTGACTCAGTGTTACTGACAACAGCCCTCCTGAATTCTACAAAAAAGTTTTTATAGTATTAGATTATCGCGAAATAATACGAACATGTGTATGGTGTTCAAATGACAGCATGTCATCTCAGACAGATATCAGAGATATGGAAGACATATTAAGGTTACATATGCACAAAATACTTACATCCCACTGCTGTTATTATGTAGTGGTTACACTAAAAGTGCCAAAAGCCACTGGCAATGATTAGGAGTATATGGCACTGGAGCTATTTAAGGAACTAAGATAAATAAACCCATTGTAATAGGTTACTGTTCACACTCGCAGTATGCATTAGCTTTTGACCTGACAACCATGTAGTTTAAAATAGTTAAGACAGAGAAAACATACAGGAGATGTATTACTATTAGACAGAAAAATGGAAGCTTACCCACTTACAGGATCCTGACAAGCCCAGGAGTAGAACCTGAAGTACTTGAATTCATTAGTCCTTTTGCTTACCATGTAAAGGCTGCCCAGGGAGGCAGTGCAGTCCCCACCCCCGGAGATGCTGACAAGTTGTGTGGATGTGGTGCTTAGGGACATGGATTAGCGACAGGATTCGGTAGGTCAGATTGATTGCTGGATTTAGTCATCTTAAAAGTTTTTTTCCAACCTAAATGATACTATGATTCTGTAGTATCAGGCAAACAATTTTACAAAAGTACAAGCCCAATTTAAACTTGAAAAAGTATATTAACTATTTTTTTCATTTCTATGCATATCAGTAAGCGTAAAGATTCCTGGAAACCTCAAGCCACCATTAACAACACTAACTTACCTTATCAAAACTGTAAACCAGTTCTATCTGCATACCTCACTAAGTGCTGCTCATCAAAGAAAGACCACCATTTGCCTCAGTTACATCTACTGCTGAATTCTGACTAAAACTATATCTTATCAGAAGCTGAATCACAGAAGCTTATGTACAAGCATTTAAAGCCTAACTCAAAGTTTATTCCAGCTCATGGAGCAATTATCTGGATTTTATTGGCTTCAGAGAATTATGGGGAGCAGTTTCACAACAGGCTTAACCTGACTTAGGAATACCCAACAATGCTGTTCACCTGCTGGCCTGGGTTTGTTTCCACACCTCTCCCTTGCACCTTTCCACACCTCCCTTAGCACTGGCAATTTTAACTGCGCAATTGCACAGTAACATCAAACTCGAAACTATTCCTTATTATACAGTAAGAACTATAGTTTTTAGGGCTTTTGTATGAGAATTTAGGGGCAGGAAGGTGAGGAATACTAGTGGTGTTTGGGGGGTTCTGTTTTGTTTTTCTTCCTTTTTCTTCTGATTAGGTTACAAATTGCAATTGTGAATATAAGTAGGTCAGAGATGAGGGGAATCAAAGCTGCCATTCTGACTGCAGCACTGGCTCAGAATGGTCTATACTGATCTTGAACCACACCTCAAAATATTACTGCCAAGACATTCATGTCTTCATTTCCATATACCATTTTGTGTAGATTCCCTTTTAATTAGTTTTCAGATGCGATAGATATTCAAAATGCTAGCATACTACCACAAACATTTTAAAACCATTAGAAAAAAACTAAAGAACAGAAATACAAACTTCAGGGATCAGCCAGGCATGGAGTAATAAGCATAGAAAATAAAATTCCCACCTTCTTTGCATTTCAAACATGCTGTTTTCCAAAGGCAAACATGAGAAAAAAAGGCCGCAATGTTTTGACCTCTATGTTTTTTAATCTATTTTTTTATATTCTGGAAGTCCGAGTCCTAACAAACAAAATCTGGAGTCTTGCATTCTTCTTTAATATATATATATATATATACACACACACATATATATCAGAAACTACTAAGCATTTTGTACAAAGAGCAACACTAAGGCGTAGTCATCCCACCTTCTAACAGCAGGGGTCAAAAAGCCACTTCTAGGTGACTGGAGAAAATGAGAGTGATTCTCTCTGCCTACCAGAAAGTAGGGGTTTACAGCCAAATCTCTCATAACTCTTAACCGTTCCAGAATATTTTGTAATAGAGCTCCTTATTCCATCTGTTGTGGGAATTCAGAGGGGTACATCCGCTCTACTTTGACAGAGCTCTTCTTTTGAAACAGGGATGAGCATTGCTCTTCAAATCTTTGCACTGACTTTAGAGCAATTATATTTCACCCAAACAGAGGTCCAACAGGTAGAGATTTGCCTGGGATCCTAAATCTCCACTGTCAAGTCTTGTTAGTAGGAAATGCAGTTAAGGTTTGACATCTACAAACAAGGAGCTACTGGATCCTTTGGCTGGCAAGTATGTGTTCTGTGCCAGAACAACATTCGTAATCACAGCCAATAAATTTAAAAAGACAAGTGTCCTTAAATTATGTTCTCCACCTTAATTAAGTTTCACCCTACGGCTTTGAAAAAAAATCAGTAGCATCACATCTTTATCCTTGTTGATCCCATTGTAAGCTGAGGTGGCAGAGACTGTTACAACCAACTCTAAGTGCCTCTTTTCCTCAAAGGCAGTACTTCATAATGCAAGTCTGCATCCAGCACTGATCTACACACCCACACACACACAACAAAAATCCTCATGTCTGCGTGTGTATTGAGCGCATCATAAAAACACCGTGCTAACCTGCAATAAACAATTTTTTGACTGCTTAGAACATCAGATAAAGTACTACAAATAAATTCTACACAGTTTTTCATTCAGAAAATATGTATATATGTATCCTAGATTAAAAACAATAATATCTTATTACTTACCAGCCTTCTCTTCTTTTCTCTTCAAGACTGGTGACTATTCATACAGAAATTCTAAAAAAAAAAAAAAAAAGAGAGAAAGCAGGAACGCTCATTTCATCTGTCAAAGTCAAGTATATGTTGCCTTTAATAACTCAAATTCAGCATTTCTCACAAGCATTTAAGGATGGTGTAGAAAAAAACCCAACTGTTTAACAGTGTTCTACAACTCACTGTAGGCTTCCCATAACTAAAATCACTGTAATGGATTTGAATATACCTAGATAATTCAATATATATTTCTACAGTCCTCTCTATAAAATATTTATTAAGTACAACTGTCTTTTTCTTATGGTCTCAATGCAGGTATGTATCACAAATTACAGCTACCCACAGTTCGGTGTTTCTAAAATTATTGGTATTGGAAAGAAGAGTTCAGAGAATTAAAAAAAAAAAACCAAGAAAAAAAACCACAGAAGATCAGGACTGCATATAGTCCTAGCAGCCTCACTGCAGTAAAGTTCCTCTAGTGCTTGCTTGCTTCACAAATGTAGACAATGCAGCTCCTGCCTATGACAGTTATATACAAAAGAAGTTAATTTGAAGACTAAGTTAGAAAACTTCAGAGCACATCCTGAAGATCAAAAGTAAATTTAAAAAAAATCCACCTTCTTTTATAGGGAAATCCTAAATATTTTTTCACATTTTGTGACAAAATGTAATGTACACACACCCACAAATATATGTATACACTGTCCTTCCATGTTTCCTTTAAAGTTACTTTTTTTAATTTTCTTTCATTATGAAATTTAATTATGGAACTACAAAGATCAATTCATTAACAAAAGCTTCATACACAGCTTAATTTAGCTTCAGTTTAGGTCTCAGTGCAACCTATCTATTCTCGCTATCATGAGGGCTCAAGGGAAAGTTTTGATTTGTTTTTTTAGCTTCAACACTCCCTCAAATGTAGAGCTGACAGGAGCTGCTTCCACTGCCATGAGGCTGGCAAAGCTACTTTTATTTCCAAAGAAAAGGTAAAATAGCAACAACAAAGTACAGCATTTAAAGAGTAAAATGAATTTGTATACTATCCTCTGTACTGTGGCAATTAAGAGTTTCATTTACAGAAGCTTGTTACCAAAGTAGTGCCAACACTGTTTATTAATTAAAGGTGTTTTTTCATCCTTAGCTCCTTTGTGAAGAAAGTGAGAATTAGCCTCCTGTTTCTGGGGAATTACAGTTTTCTAATCATTTTAAAAATGAGGGTGACTAGTTCTGCCACCTATGTGCCCTGCAAACATTCTGCCTCTCACGTACGCCAAAAATACTGACAGCTCTTTCAGACTGTCTATACATTACTTTAAATATTTCCGTGCAAATTTTGAATTATTTTGTTCATCAACCAAAATCTGTGCTGGTGTTCTTTTAAAGCAACTCTGCTCTTTGCTTTCAAAAAAACATGTTGTTTCATTCCCCTAAAGAAGCTCAGAACATCAAGGAAAATAACATCAAGTGATAGTGGGTTCAAACGTATTTCTAATCTTTACAACCCTTCAGTACTTACATTAAAAAAGTGAGGCATAATTTATTTCTGATGAAACAGAGTTGCTCAGCTTTCTGCTAATAGGATCCTCAGGGCAAAAGGGGTAGGGAAAGCACTGATAAAGGAAGAGAGCTTCATTTTACTGTTTTTTTGCTAGTCTGGAAACAATAAATTAATAATAGTGTTTACTCTGATTATCGTTGATTTAGGATAAATTGTTCTCATTTAGCAAATGGGGAAATGAAATTCAATGCCCAAGGGACTGAAAAAATAAATCTATGCCAAAGGCTACAATTGAAGATACATTTACAGACCCATTCTGAATTCCTGGATTAGTTCCAGTCACTGCTGATAGCAGGGAGGCTGATATGCTAGTACCATTTACTAGTTTAATGATGCAAGTAGGCACTCCTTTTCTGCTCCCCTCTTTGCTTCTCCTTCTGTTCTCCTCGTGTCCATCATTAGATTTTTTATTTATTTTTTTTATAAATCCTTGAAGGGTCACTAAGTTTCTCCTCCCTCTTTTGGCAAAACGAGTGTTCACTTCTTTCTCAGCAGTACACCTGTATTTTGATACTGCTCACCTGAAACGCTTCTTCCACCAGTCAATTCTTACTCAACTAATTCCACAAAAAAATGTAACAGAGAACCTGAAAATGGCATACCATCCTATATCTATGTATAAACAACAACCAAACAAAGAAAACAAAAAAAATAACAGTACTTCTCAGAAAAAGCATCATGAAAACAATAGAAACACCGTTACTCAGCCAAGAGGAAAGCCTGGACTAAGTGTACTAATAAAAGTGTTTTCATTTCTTTTAAGTGCTGCATTATCATATTTCTCGTGCTTGAAAATAATGAAAGAGGATACATAACATGGTATTGAAGTTGATGGCAAACGGCAAAAGCTTCAGGCTAGCGCTGCAATCCCTCGTATGGAAGTATCACCATTTATTACCACTCATTCAATTTTAATTTTATAGAGCATCTTTAAAAGGTCATTTTAAAAATGGAGTATTGTATCCAATATTACTGACTAGTTAACCACCTTCAAAGCAAAAAATCTGTAAAGATTTGCATTCACGTTTATTAAAACATAAATTTGATGTAGTTTTAAAAAAAAAAATAGTTTATTATTTTCCCATTTAACTGACAGAGCCATTTCTTTTTCCTCCTAGTAAATACCTTGATCTTTAAAACCACATCGTGTTACAGAGATGGTGTTTGACTATGTATTCACTACTTCACGCTGCATTTACCGTACTATGAGCTGTCATGTACCTTAATACTTTAGTCTCTATTTTCTTAAGTACTACATTTATCATTAGAACACAATGTAAGGAAGTGATGAAGTATGTCCAGCAAAAAAGTCAAGCCAAATCCTAGTTTAGAAAACAAAGAATTGATATCTAAGTTTGCATTCAGAGCGCCCAGTAGTCTTATTCCATTAGCTTATTAATTATCTGATTTTTAACATAAATAAGCTGTCAGTGCAACTGATATGGCCAGCCAAACCAGGGGAGCAGTTCTCCCTCCACAGCACTGGTGAGGCTGCCTCTAAAGCCCTGTGTTCAGCTTTGGGCTCGTCACTACAGGAAGGACATTGTGTTGCCGGCACATGTTCAGAGAAGAGCAACGAGGCTGGTGAATGGACTAACCAACGAGACAAGAGGAGTGGCTGCAGGAACCGGGGCTGTTCAGCCTGAAGAAGAAGAGGCTGACGGGAGACATCAGTGCTCTCTGTAACTGCCTGACAGGAGGTTGCAGCAGGTTAAGGTGTTGGTCTATTTCCTCAGGTGACAAGTGACGGGACACAACACAATGGCCTTGTGTGATGCCAGGGGAGGTTTAGACTGGATATCAGAAGGAATTTCTTCACAGAAAGGGTGGCAGGCATTAGAATAGGCAGCCAGGGAAGGTGGTATGGTCCCCAACCCCAGGTACTGAAGAGATGTGAGGACGTGGTGCTTAGGGACATGGTTTAGCAATGGACTTGTAGCATCAGGTGGATGTTTGGACTTTCTCTTAAAGGTCCTTTCCAACCTAAATAATTCCACTGATTCTAATAGAAATATCCAGTACTCTTTTTCAAGTGAAGGTAAATTAAAAGTGTTGAGAGGATCAGTTTTAACCCTTAACAAACAGAATTTCAAACTGCTGAAACTTGACTTCTTTCCTGCTAATGTACAAAAGCACCTGTGATCTCTAGCCTGTTCTGAGAGTCTCTTCTTATAGGTGTGAAGACTGTGCTGACCAGTGGTTGTCAGCACCCTGATTTTTAAAACACCCTAGTTTTAAAATGATCGCATAATGGTACAGTTGGATAATTTTAATATGCTTCTCAATGGCTACACTTTAACTAATAAAATTGCCGGCATTATCTCCTTTGAAGGATCTTCCAATTCAAATTCAGATGCTTAACAAAAATACACAACAACATTCTTCTAACTCTGAACTTAACCAAAAGAGTAGAACACACATTGTTGCTCTCCAGATGAAGCGCTGGCTATGATCTCAACTAATCTAAGAATGTACCATGCTGCTGGACTGGCCAGCAATAGCCAGAAAGCTTGTCATTTCTTCAATGAAAGAAATGAAATACAGCAAAGAAAAAGCAACCTACCAGTGTCACAGAACAAACGTATGGAACATGTATAAAGCTACACCTACAACTCCTATTTCTTTTCCCATTCACAGGCACATACTACCCTAGGAATGTTAAGTATTTTTATATCTGTTTCTTAAAAATTGAGGATGAACTTCCTAATGTATGCAGACAAAAGTTTATTAATCTGTTTTTGATGACAAAACTTTTTAGAGTATTACTGAGGACTAGCTCATCATACCAAGTAGGCTGAGGATTTTCTAGACCATGAGCAAATTACTTAGGATCACAGAATGGCTTAGGTTGGAATGAACCTTAGAATTACCTAGTTACAATCCCCTGCTGTGGACAGGACTGCCGACCACTAGGTCAGGCTGCCCAGGGCCCCATCCAACCTGGCCTTCAATGCCTCCAGAGATAGGGCATCCAGTACCTCTGTTGGCAACCTGTGCCAGTGCCTCATCACTCTCTGAGTGAACAATTTCTTCCTAATATCTAACCTCATCTTCCCCTTTTAGTTTAAAACCATTCACCTATGTCCTATCACTATCAGACTGTGTAAAAGGTCAGTCCTGCTCCTTGCAACCCAGGATACTGTTGGCCTTCTGGCCTGTAAGTGCTCACTGCTGTTGGCTCATTTCAGGCTTTCCTTCTACAGAGCTCCCGGGTCCTTCTCCACAGGGCTGAAGATACGTCCTTATCACACTCTTATTCTCATCCCACGTAATTTTCAGAAGAAAATGGAAATATCACCAAGACTAAAATAAAAACCAATAACACTGTGAAAACAGACAAGCCCTACTGTCAAATAGAGATTTCTTCATAGGATACTCCAATCAGACATTTAGACAATAAAGCTACAATAAATCATCACATTTAGAAACTGCAGTAAAGAGCACCAAAATTATAAGGTGTAGATTACACGCTGTTCTCTTTGAATATGATTAACATAGTCCTACCATACTATGAAAAGGCCTCTTTCCAAGCAAAGAGACATCCATACAAGGCGTATGTGCCTAACTTCCATCTGCTACTCTCAATAACACCTGGTCAGCTGCAACTGGAGCTCTGAAATCAACACATCTTTTATTGTCAAGTTTTCCCAAGGTTTTAAGTACACGCCGATTTTCAAGGTTTAGGCAGGACTTATTAAGGTGTAAACCAATCAGATATTAAGTATTCTTTTATCCAAGTCTTCTCAGAAGATCAAACAAATACATTCAGCACAGGTTTCAGAGTACAACACAAAATGTTTTAGTAATTTTTATTTTTCTGCTCCCCAAATGAACTAAGAGCTATTCTGACAGTGAACGCCTTCAATCCTTAAAGCTGACAGTATTCCAGACTTAAGATTCAGTGGAATACGTGACTAGAGTTCTACTTCTCGGACTGCTTCTGTATTTTATACTAAATTTACAATGGACAATATGAATGACTTGAGGCAGGCATATTAAATACAATTCCATTCTACCATTAAACATCATCTTTAGATGCAAACTTTGTCTACTGTGATTTCATCTTGTAGGTTAAGATAGAAGTTCAAAAGCTGTGAAAAAGCCTGCAAGCCTGCTCTAATATTCAAGTTCTGTTTGATAGAAACATCAGATTACATTTAAAAAACAAAGTCTTTCTGTTTTTTTTTTTTTTTTTCCTTTCCCAATGCATCCTTGAGACCAAAGGCTTTGGCTGAAGTGCAAAGAAACATTCAAGCAAATGTGTTTCTACATATATCCAATTATCATGCACCTGAAAACCAGAAAACTTTTAAAAATCATTCTATGTTATTTCACAAATGTTTTCCAGCATACGTGGCTGAATGCTGGCATTCCGGTAACAGCAGCAACAGCCTTCACATAATGCACACACAAATTATGCTGAACTATCTCTAAAATTTAGAGTAGAAACAGAAGTAAACCTTGATCCAGAGAAAAACTGAGATGCACAGTTTCTTCCACAGAACTCTGATTTTCATTCTGTCATTATAAAGAAGAATCAGGAAGACTGCAGTTCAGAACCTGACTTTAAGAGCACCCTCCGGAGCACGACCTTCACCTGTGCAGTGACATCAATATGCACAGACAGCAACATGAGGAATGTACTTGACTCTCAACTCATGTCCTCTGTAATGCCTCGAAAGTTCTTTCAAAGTATTTGTTACTTTCTACTGGTAGTAATTCCTTCACAGGATCAGACTTGAGGTAAAATATGTCCTACAAAGATACAGAACAAAACCCACTTGTTTCCACACAGCCTCTCTGCACAGAAAGCAGTAAAGCTCCCTGAACACTGATGTCCCCAGCATTCTTGCTCGTGCCATTTTCTGATTACCTCACCTAGTATTTACATGAGTACTTACTTTTAAATAGATATTTTAAAAGAATGTGGGGGAGATTTTGTTGTGTTTTTGTTTGTTTGTTTTTTTAAACCCAGACAGCTGGTTATAGCTAACACAGGAATAGGAAGCAATAATTTATATCAGGAAGCAAAATGTCTTTTAATATGCAGTTTCCAAACTCACCCTTATTTGCTATCTACTGCCTATTTTTTAAATAATGCACAAATCAACTCCAGTACCATGGAAATAATCAACACAGAATCAAAACCTGGAGCTTCTACTAGAGCACAAATCAAAAGCTGTTGGAATTCAACAGCTGGAGCCTGTCTCATTATTTCACTGTGCTTTGATGTGCTTTTCAGCCAAGTATCTTAGAGAATTACTTGCAGATATGTCTATCTGCAAATTCTACACTGCTTACACATTATAGTTTCCAACAGAGATAAATACTGTAACTGAGTTCCCATTTTCAAAAAAAAACCAACTTTTTTTTCTTATCTTCTATTAAGCACAAAACCCTGTAAATAGAGGAAATGAAAATCAGCTGCAGCTAATAAAAGAATCAAGTTTGTTATTGACTTTGAGCTGGTAGTTTCCATTAGATTATCCATCATACTTTTATTATGTGATCAACTGCCTAATTAATTTTGTACTCGTGCATTTAGGCAGAACACTGTATGTTTCAATGGGGTTTACTATAATCCTGCACCTGCGGCCTCAGTGATTTAGACAGCTCTCTATCATAAGTTTACACTATGCCTATAATCACGTCAGCTGGAGTATGGTTCCCGCTATTCAGTCTGTTGAAATACAGCAGTATTTAATTTCTGAGGCACTAGAAAATTTACATCTGTGGTTATGTGTCTTTGGACTTTAATCAGATCAAAGTCACTGAGAGATATTAAGAGAGTTAGATACAATATTTTGCTCAGACAGTTTTAGTGGATAAATCAGACACTGTTTTGATTTTCCCTGCTTATCTAGGAATATGAACAGATGCAATCATGCTATTGTATAATGAATGTTGATTGCCAATGGTATTTGATTTTGCAACCATTCTGTAGTGATAATTAAAGATAACTTGATATCCTATACAGTCATAGTTAAAGATTGCTTTGTGTGCTTTATTGTATAAATAACCGACAGAAAATGAATGGATTCTCTCTAACTTTATCTGGCACGTATTTCAGAGCGGAAAAAAGTCACAAAAGTCTCGATAAAAATATTCAGATGCAAATGAAAGACTTCATTCCAAAATGTGTTATTTATCTTCCTTTTTTTCTTGTCTGTGGCATTTATGTTAAGCAAAGGCTTAGTACTTTATGATACATTAGCTCTAACTTCTACAAAAAGAACTAGAAATGAACTAACATGAAAGCTGTACTGTTATTCATGAGTCACGTGCTCCTTGCTCTGAAGACCGCTGTCACCAATAGCAGTCTCCTGTGATTGCATCAAGCTTCCAACAAGGCTCACATAGAGTAGAAATACGCACACACTTAGTACATCACTCAGAAGCCTTAGGAAACATCTAAATGTACTTTCTCCAAAAATTTTAAACTTCCAAAATTCAGAATTTCTTGCCATTATAGTTGTGGCCAGAACTAAACCATACACAAAACATTAATAAACTCAGGAGCTGAGCTGGTAGTCATCCCCTTCTCAGCAGTAGCCCAGCAGATGCACAGGTAGGCTGACTATAGAGACATTTTTATTTCAGCAAAATGATTTGACAGTTCTCCTCCTGCACAGTGGAAGCAATCTGCTATTGCCCTGTATGGTGCATCAGCTGTTGCTTTGCTCACATCTAACACATTTACTGAGTAGACTGTAAGTGAACTGACACAGAAAAGCATCCTCATGCCCTTGATTCACTCATGCATTCATTCACTGGCATGTCTCCTCTCCACTCCCTGTAGGCTCAGGAAAGCAAAAATGGCAGAAAGGCAGAAACCCCTCCCCTTTAGTGCTCCCACAAACAAGACCTTTTCTGACCATTCTAGAAGTTACAGCTCTCTTCTCCCCCCTAAGAAGTTGACACAACCTCAGCCCAATAATCACGAACACTACGCCCCACAACCTTGCAAACTGCTGTACGCCAATTTGAATCCCAACAGAAAAATTTACTTTGGAGCACTGAAAGTCATCTGTGTATTGAAGCATAAAGGAGGATCAGGATCACGGTACAGAATATCACATAAAATATTTAATGACTCCCACTTAACAACTATTTCAGTTCCCAAATGTGCAAATTTTTTATGCATTCCCTAAGTAACTGCACTGTTACACTGCCATGAATCTCAGAATCATAGAATGGCTTGGGTTGGAAGGGACCCCAAGGATGGTAAGGTTCCAATCCCCCTGCCATTAGCAAGGCCACCCAACTCCAGATCTGATACTAGACCATGTTGCCCAGCGCTCCATCCAACCTGGTCTTGAACACTGCCAGGGACGGGGCATCCACAGCCTCTCTGGGCAGCCTGTTCAGGCACCTCACCACTCTCTCTGTAAAGAACTTCCCCCTGACATCCAATGTAAACCTTCCCTCCCTGAGCTTAAAACCTTTCCCCCTTGTCCTATCACTATCTAGGTGAGTAAAAAGTTGATTCTCCTCCTGTTTATGATCCCCTTTTAGATACTGGAAGGCTGCAATGAGGTCTCCTCACAGTTGTCTTTTCTTTTCACCCACCAGGACCCCCTGGTCATTCTACGCAGGGCTATTCTCAAGGAGTTCTTCTCCCAGTCTGTATATGTACATATCTAGGGTTACATACTCTAGGTTACTTGGCAATGTTGAACCTCATTAGGTTCACACAGGCCCATCTTTCGAGTCTGTTGAGGTCCCCCTGGATGGCATCACTTCCTTCTAATGTTTCAGCTGCACCATGGTTGCTACATACAGCACTAGGCAACTGACAAGCATTTCCTATGCCAATACTGTGTGTTGCTTCCTATCTCTAAAGTTCTGTTTCATTTTTAACCATAGTTCAACAGTCAACAGAATGAGCTTCTTAGCACTCAGGTCAATGCAGTTACTCGTTGTAAGCGTCAGAAGAACATCCACTGCAGCAGTTCATCCTGTTTTAGATAGGATGTGTGTCAGGTTCTGAATCTGGTCAATTAAATTATCTTCATTCTTGATGTGAGCTTCAGTCATTGAGAGCGTTCAGTTGCCCCCATTCCCTTTAAGAACTGCAAGACTAACTCCTATATAGTCTCTTCAGGATCTCTGATAAGTTGAAGCTGATAATTATTTGTGTTGTTTTTATCCCACCAAGAATCAGAACGATACCTGTGCCTCTGATGTATTTCCAGTGCGTGCCATTGTGTATGTCAGTAAAATATCAGTTTCCTATGATTTAAGAAAGCATTTTTGCTGACATTCTTCTCATGACTTTTCATTCCAATTTATGAAGTTACCTTCTGAGGAATTTTTATGATACCATCGCATTCCTATAGAGGCTACCACCTAAGCCTTGATTAGTTCACAGGAGATCAAACTCCCTAACAAGTTACTGTCGGTTGCAGTTTTAAGACTATAACTAGGTCAGGTTTATTACCTGTATCAATCCTTTTATGTGGCAAACCAAAGACAAAAAAGGATTTTAGAAAAAAAAGAAGGAAAACAGAACTGAAAAATCTAACTAACAGATCTAAAGTGTTTTTTTTTTTTTTAATCTCAAAAGTGAATTGTCACATATGATTTTTACAATACCAAACCCCGAAGGCTGGAGCCATACAATCTCCAGCTTAGTCTAGGAGACCTTACAATATTGCAGCAAGTTTTTGTTATAGAGATAGCATATGAACAGAGTTGTCTCTATTGTAGCTTCTCTTAGATATTTGGTCAGCAAAGACTGTGGAAAATATTTGCTGTTCTTATGAGGACAGAAATACCTTTTTCATCTACTGCTACCTCTTGATATTTTCCAAGTGCTGGGATTGTTCTAGATAGTTCTGGAAGAGCTACACTACAGTAAGAAACAACACCAGAACTTCTATAAAGTTGTTTTATATCACATTCATGTTCATAATTTTTTAGACATCTCATAATAATACATCACTGTATGGAATTCTTGATGCCCTTTACAACTGATGTCTGCTCAGTACTATCCCTTTACTGTGGTGTTTGTTATTTCAGCTTCTGCTAACATTCAGATCCAGGAAACACAAACACACTGCAGCAGAAGAGAGTATCTTTTTGAAAAGTTAAAGCTTCTGGTGAAGTTCCAAGAGGTCTCTCTTATTCAGACTCAACAACCATTCTGTACATGATCACTGTTTCCGTGAGTGGAACAGAAGTAGTCTTAAGTACAGAGAATCATACGTGACCTTTTTAATTTCTTAAAACACCATCGTCATCCACTTCTGTTGGTTTTAGGAGAAGCATCACTGATGTTCAAGTTTTCAGGCCATCAGCCACTCAGTGCTTATAAGTAGGCAGAGTAAACCAGCTTTCCCAAAAGAACTGAGAAGAAGGACAAGATGGCCATGGCTACCATACTCGTGGCTGTAAGGGAGATTTTCTAATGAACCAAAAAGGTACTAAAACAAAGAGTTTTAATGAGTGAATACAGAAAAGTAAAGCAAATGCTGGTAGGTAACCAGAAATTCCTACTTTGGCAGTATAATAATTAATCCTCTTGCTTGAACCCTCAGAGTCTGAAGACTGCCACAGCATCAGACACAGATGCTACTAAGACATACTTTGCAAGAACAGACATCTCAGGGAGAGAACATGACTTAAGCACATTTTTGGGTCATGTCTCCTTTCCTGCACCCTCCTTCTTCATGCCAGTACTAATTAATGTACAAGCTCACATAAACATTGCCAGCAAGTGTGTGACAAGCAGCCAAAACAGTAAGGTTTTTAACATTAATGAAACATGCGGAAAGCGGAATGAAATGTAGAAAAAGTACCAGTGTACTGATTTTGCCATCTATGCAGGAAATGTCAAATGCAAACTCTTTAAAAATCAAGGAAGCAGCCAGATTCACGGTATGCTGATGCTAGTACTTATTATGAGGAACAATTAAAACAGGCTGAAGAATGTTTTGCCAATTAAGAAAAGCTGTGTTTACATACCAAAGAATGTAAACACTCAGATCAAACACAGAATGCATGCATAAGTCCAGTTCACAACACAGAAGGACTGAAGCTGTGCATCAGCGTCCAACACATCCAAACAAACCCAGAACCCAAAGGTATATCCTCCCCACAGATCCTCCTCCTCAGCAGCTCCAGGTTTGCTACTGATCACCTCCTTTCTCTTGTGAAACAGAGCAAGGCAGGAAGAAGCACAGCTCACCACTCACTTTATTAGTAAATACCTGAGAACAGAATCTCAGATCTTTCCCTCCCTAAATCTCTTCCTGAATAAGCTACCTGCTTACCTTTCAACCCATGCTAACTTTTTCTGAAAGTCTGGCTGCAAAGTGTTCAAAATCTCAAGAGGGTGGGTAATAAACCCAGAGCTGCTAAGGAAACCTCTCTGAGGATGTAAGCCCTACGCCTGTAACTAAATTGAAGACATCCTTGGGATATGATCTACCATTTCAAAGACTGAATGTTTTCTCAGAATTTTAGAAGAAAAGCAGAAAACAAACTGCAGAAGTTCAAAATGCAGGAGACATCTGCTGCTGGAAGAAAACTTGTGCGCAGTCTGAGGGGAACCCATACTCTGGGATCTCAACAGACAAAGACAATGGGACTTCTAACACATAGCAACATGAATTGAAGAGACGCTTTAACTTTTTCCCTCTTTCCTATAAACACGTACTTTAAACTTACCAACTTACAGCTAGACATTTTGCATAGAAAAATAAATTAACAGCTCTAAGCATGGTAGGCCTAAAGATAACACCAAAAAGTATCTTGTTTAAAAAACAAATGTGGTAATAAACGATAAATTGTTCAGTAAAGAAAAAAAAAAAAAAAATTACCATTCTGCCCCTATTCCAAATACAGAGAAAGAACCAAAACAGCCTTTTAAAAGTAGAAAGATGTTTCTAAACTTGCAGACGTTTTGCTCTCAGAACGTTTTCTTACTTGTGCAATGCATCTTTACTATACTCCATATATACCGAATCTGTATTTTCTGTCATGCATTGCTGCACATAAATCGCTCCCATACCCCTCCTCCTCATTTTTTTCCACCAAAGGACTGGAATCCAGCCTTGTGTAAGCCTGCAGCACTCCAGATGGGTCAGAGAGCCTCGCCAGCAGCGTTGTTCAATACCACAAGATAATTTTATGGCCTTCTGTTTAAACATTGTACAGTGAATATGACTTCTGACTCAAAATAATAACAACATACGGTACTGCTATAAAAGAGTGCCATGTTTAGTGGCATGCAAGAATTGATATATATTTACTATAACACAATAGCTGCATTAGTTACTGAACATGGACAGCGAACAGTAATGAGTCTTCATGGAGGATGATCTACTCAAAATGTGGTTAGACATCCTGTACAAGTTGGCTAAATGACGTAATATCAGTCACAAAAATATCAGAGGTCTGCTTAGATGTCAAAACATTAACTCTGAATCCCTTTAAATGCAAGGAGTATGGCCCATAGGGGTCTTCTGATTTCCTTC
Source organism: Numida meleagris (assembly GCF_002078875.1). NCBI lineage: Eukaryota > Metazoa > Chordata > Aves > Galliformes > Numididae > Numida > Numida meleagris. Next base: position 5,110,857 of record NC_034420.1, read on the forward strand.
CTTTCTGATAGCCCTTTGGTTATCTGAATACCTCATGAATTCATCCTTGACAAACTGTTCAACTTGCTAAACTATTCAAAAGTTCCGATAAAATTCAAGTACAAAAGGACTGCCAGCTGAGTATTATTTACTAAAGGGATAAAAAAGTGAAACTTTTGGAGAAGTTACAAATAGTGATTATAGTCCAATAATTCACCAGTGACACAGGATTACCAAATAAGAGTGCAATAACCAAAATTTTCATGTTTGTCTAATAGATGAAAGAAGGGCACTATAATGACCAATCTGTTACCTTCAACTGCATACCAAAGCCTGACCTCCGTAACTCTTCAAATAAAAACTTCACTCCATAACTGAACATTTTTTCCAAAAAAAAAAAAAAAACCTTTACGCTCTCTCCTATTTTGATACACTCGCTCATGCTAAAACTCTGAGCTATTGTAGAAAAGCAGATTCTCATAAATCCTCTGTTTTCCTTTACTGTCCAATACTGCATCAGTAATCTTCAACAGAACAGCTTACCGCATAGCATCCACAAACTGTGGGAGGATTTTCAATTCGAGTGCAGCGCTGCGAGTGAGCTTAAGGTAAGAAAAGACGGCAAACTGTGAACGCAGAAACCTTCTGGAAATCGTGTTTTCCTGTTTTCATTCCCCAAAGTTATCATTCCAATGGACTGCGCATCCAGTAGCTGAACTATAGAGTAAACTTGAATAGCTTAAAACATATTCTGTAAAACAGCTACTGCTTCTGTAACTAATATGTACAGGATACTAACCACTGAACAGACATTAACAGAAAAGGGAAACCCTTAGACACTATTCTGCTTTGTTTCCAGCCTGTTGCATGCCTTGTGCCTTAATTCTACAGAGGGCTGAGAATATGGCTTTATAATCTAGTATTATTCTTCTGAAGTATGAAAGCATAATGTTATCATTTATTGTGAGCTGTAAGACAAATTAATAAGATACAAAAATAGAGCTTAATCTAAATAAAACATCTTTTTAGTTTTGCTATAACTCTCCCTCTTTAAAGAGGCTACATTCAGGTTGGTGACAATTTAGAGAAAGAATTAAACAGAACACCTAGGAGAGTCGGCATCTACTTCAAACAGCCAGCATCAATAGGAAAAAAAAACGTTTTATGATAAGCTTTTAAAAGATATTGTAAAATAACTGGAATCATTCCAGTGTTAGAATGAGAACTACGTGCCAGCAGAAGCAGAAATGGATCTGTCATCTTTTCTTACTGGAGCAGAGTTAGTCTTTCACTTCATTTAATCTAAGGGAAAAACGGGAGAAAACGTAAAATACAAAAAGAAAATTTCTACAGGAAAATGAAATACATTGCTTATATTTCCTTACAAACGTTCTTTCCTTTTTCTTAATTGTCTTCAATATTTCCAACATTTCTTCCTCACTGAAAGTTGCACATTAGGCAAAATGACAAACGAACAGATAACCTAGGCAGATAAACGGTCACCTGAGTCAACAAGTCTGATGAATAGCCATATATGCATACAGGTATAAAAAGAGATAAAAGACATTAACAGAGATGAAAGTGAGACCAGCTAAGAGATGATTTTATGAAACTCTGAAAATCTTCTTTCTAAACTTACTGCTAATTTCTGCAGAACATGAAAACATACGAAACCAATTTAAGTGTGGCTTGCAAGGATGGAACTTACACATGCACAGCTGAAACCAAGACTTATTTCCTCACAATCCCTTAGTCAGAGTTACCTGAATAAAAGCTTTTTATGATAACCACTTTTTTAATTCATCAGCTTATGGGCATTATATTCTGGATGACTGCTTCATGTCCAGCTCCTCAGTCACTTCGGGATCACTGTTCTATCCTACAAGATCAATTGCCCATGGGCTTTCTTCCAAAGTCTAAAATGAAGTTCCACATCAACATTCATCCCCCAGAGGGGTATGATTTTTCCATGGCAAAACAGAAAAATATAATAAAAGCTCATTTATCTAAGAAAAAAAAAATGGTAGATTTTCAAGCGTCAAAGCATTTGCCTTTGCTTTTACTTTACCAAAAATATTAAAACTCACTAACTTTGGAAATATCTATAACATTTCAAAACATCTAGGCATTCCTAAAGATCCTAGATCCTCCCCAAAGCCTGTGCTTTCTAGCATGTATCAGCAGTTTCATTACAGATACTATGCATGGACGCTTGATGACATGCCACCAGGCAGCTCTTCCTGCTGACGATTCTGACCTTTATTAATTCAGGCCTGTGCAATCTTCGCCACTGATCTGTCAAAGCTGACATCTTGTCACACTACAATTTCGCAGGGAACATTCTGAAATAGTTCACAGGGCATTACACTGAATCTACCTGATTCGTAGAGAGGAAACTTACCGCTTTTAGCCTTTTCTATTTCTGTAGTAGGATGGCTATACATGTTATAAATAAAGTACAGTCTTCAACACTTCAAAAGATGAAGATATCATTTCATTTGCTTTTATGAAATAGCTTTCAAAAGCAGGTCTCATTTCGCTGATCACCGTCCTTAACTGCAGTAATAATTAATAATGTAGCTTGTTTCTTTACATCTTGAAGTTAAAAGTTACAGTTTAGATCCATTATTTGTAGGTTCGGCATTTAAGTATGCTTTATAGAAAACAAAACCAACCAAACAAAAATCAGTACAAACTAACACTAGCAAGCGCTATTAGAATTATCGCTCAGAAAAGAATCAAAGCAAAAAGGAAAGAAAATTCTAGCTTTGTGGAAATGACTACTTCCAGTATTTCATTACTTCAGCTATGTTACAGACAGCACTAAAAATAGTTAGCTGTGTATGTATTAGGAAGCTTCAAAAATCTGAAATTTTACAGGGTCTTTCCACTAATTCCTGCAATGCAGCAGTTACCACAAAAATACAGCTTTAATGTGTTATATTCTTAATAATAACCTAAAGCCAGCAGATTTTCTTCTTTCCATTATAAAAGCTAATAACCAAGAAAATTTCTGTGCATTACTGGCTTTACTTGGTTACACGAATACTGTTTGACTTCTGCGTGAAAGTTACTCAAATGTTCTACATTGGCAGTGAAAGAGGACATTCAGTTTGTTCTGACTCTTATGTCAGAGAAGAACTCACATTTTGCAGCACTTTTAAACTGGCTGGGGATAACTATAGGATAAAAACAAAGAGATGATCCATCTTACATTCATTAAGGAAGTCCCACTGGTACTCCAGAATGTCCAGTGAGAGGAACTCACGTTTTGCAGTTGTAAGAAACCTGCAGGTACGAAATACATGTGCTACGAGTACTGTGCATCCTACAGAAATGCCACCTGACTTAAGACTTCTGAGCAATACGTATAACTTCAGTGGTACTAAGTACTCCCACTTCAACTATTTCTACATTAAGAGATATTGCTGATTTAGGGGAAAGCAATTTCTAAGTTTGTACTTTCAAATTTCTCTGAACTTGCTACTTTTAAACTTTTCACGTTGTTCAAAAAGGACAGAACAATTTCTCAAAAAAAATATCTGCTCATACTGATGAGACTGCAATTTACTTTACTCTGTGGATAATTAGTCAATAATTAAGCCATCGTATTGGTGGCCTAGCCAAGATTCAGCTACAGAAATTAAGGTCCATGCGTGAAAAACAACACCGAAAGACCTGTATTTGTGATGCACCACACAAAAAGGAAAAGGGAAAGTAAAATCATGACTTTGAACTCTTCTGAGTTAGTCATAAGGCTACATAAAATCCTATCAAGTGCAGATCATGGTTCATAAAGGAAAGTCTGAATTCAAATACATATATTTTAAACGTAGTTTCTATGAAGAAATCTTTTCCTTGATGATGCTTTGTTTCTGGACAAAGAATTTGCCCAGAGAACTGATTAAAGAAATGATCTGTTGGACATGAAGATGAAACAACACCTCTTCTTTTTTGATATATTATTAAAAATATCACTGTACCACACACTTCATGATCTTACTAAAAAAAGTATAGAATCTAACTAATCAACTGGGGATTGTTGTTGGGTTTTTCCTCCCCTCTTAGAACTGAGAGAGGTGTTGGAGGGTCTTTACTACCTGCCTTTTTGTTAAATGTGGATAGCTTTGAAGCAAGTATCTCTGAAATAAGGCAGATGGTGTATCCTTTGAAGTACCAGCTTATTCAAAGCAGTAGCAGAAAAAGAGAAATGGCTCTATTGCAGTGACTTTATTATGCAATGTCCTTTCATCTCATAGGGATGACCATAGATAATCAGAAGATGAAATCATGATTCCTCGTCACAGCTTAGCAAAAAAAAAAAAAAAAAAGCCCAAGCTTCTCAACATGCACTACAGAAGAAAAGCTTGGTTGTAATGAACCCTTATCATATAGTGACTGAGAGGATGAAGGCAGTAATAATTTTTAAATCTTCAGGAACTATGCAAGTTCCTGCTTTTCAGTCTAAAGAAAGACAAAACGATCAAAATGATCAAAGCTATCTGAAGAATGGCTCTAAAGAGACCAGACCATGTTTTATCAGGAAGGCCAATAGTTCAGTGGACCAGCAATATCACATATTTGACTAGTCAGTACAGCCAGATCCAAAGAAATTACTTAAATTTCATTATTACATAATTATTTTTTAAAAAAATCAGTTACTAGATCATTTGTTGATCTTAAATGATCTATCTGTAGGAACAGAACAGAAAGGAAATTCTCTTCAGTGATAGGAAAGTGTACAATTATTAAAACACGGTGAAGCTATCCGAATTTTCTCAAAAGGGAAGGGTGGTTTAATAGTGACTTCTTTGAAAATGCGGCTTTGAGCAGGTAGATAGAGAACTAGATGCTACTTGAAAGTGACCTTTCAAGGTCACTGAAAGGTTCCACTGTCTCTGGAAAAGCTGTTGCCTGATGTGAATTTACAATATAAGGATCATTTTGCAAAGGCAAATGAGGAGATTCTCACAGCAGAAAAGTCTTTAAAGTACAGGACAGACCTATTTTGGAAGTAAAAATTCCTGCAGTTTCTAAGGATATATCCTTGACTAAAGGCCTTCTGCTTCCCTTCCCCTACAGCCCACAACTCCAGTTTCTAATTACAAGAGAAAGTCACGTTACCTTTATCATTGCTATGTGAGTAAAAAGATGCTTAGCACACGGTCAAACTCAATTTTTCTCACCAGAAATCCTGAATCTCCATGCCAGGAGAAAACTACCTTTATATTTGATTTGCAGAGTATGTGGCAGTCCTTCTGAGGAAAGACAAAGGAGCTCATTAACATCCAGTTTTGATCCACTGCTCTGAATAAATATTTTGGTCAAAGGCAAAACAGGAAACACATTTGGCCAGTAACAGTTTAAATCTGCAGAATGCTGGACTACTTATATCTCAGCCCAAAAAAGTTTACAAGTATGACTAAAGGCCTACACTACACTTGTAGTGTATACGCTCTTATAGAAGAGCTAACAGTAAAACAAAATGCCCCTGCTTCAAATAAGGTGATGCTGCAGCTGACATGAGCAAATACTCAAATACTTGCTTTTTGCATTTGAAATGCAAGAGGTGTTACAAAAGTAGGAGGATACACACACAAGGAAGCAAAACGAACGGATGGACCGTACCACACAGAAATAGCAACATACACTGCCCCTGGAACAGTGTTTTTCAGAAAGTGTGACATAAGTGCAACCTTCTGAAATGTACTTCTGTGATTTTACACTAACTGTAGAAAAAAAGCATTCTACTGTCTGAAAATAGGATCAACACTGTACACTATTTACTAGTTTCCTTGCAGATGAAAAAATGTCTGTGCTTTTAGAAAATTTCAAGTAGTGAATCTGTTTTCTCTGCATGAAGTTTGCTAAGTACAGTAATGCTTCAGGGAACTTGTCATTTGTAGAGTTTTCAGAAAGATTCCAGAGAATTGGTTTTAGAGAAATGCTGCACTCCACAGAAGTCAAAAGATAAATTTGTTTTTAAATTAAAACAAAATATGATCTTTAAAAAAAAAATACCATGGAATGCCTCACGTCTGAGTCTCACCAAATTATTTCACTCAAGCCAAACGAGTCCTGCCTGAAATGTTTCCAAAGCTTTTTTCTAGTCCTCTTGAATCATTTAATTAACGGCGCTTTCATTGCTTTTCTTGAGAAAACATCATGCAAAGACCACAATGTCATTGTTACTATCTTCCTTGTGCAACAAGGGCTAAATGTAGAGATATAAGATAAAGATGGTAAAGAAGATGTGAAATAAAACCTTTTCATAATCTTCTCTTCATGCGCTCACTGTAATTGAGGCACACATTGCCATTTTCAACATCTGCAGTTTCTACCTCAGTTAACCTTTCCTTTCAAAAGAAAAAAGGGAAAAAAAAGGTCTCTGGCAAGCATCCCAATAACAGAGAATAATTTGTGTAGCAGAAAAGCAATTCAACTTTCTGATCCATTTTGGGATAATAAAAAACCCCAGAGAAAGCAGTAAATATATTCCGTTCATGGTCAGTTTGCGTTAGCACTTCCTCTTCTCCCTTCCACCTCACAAATTCTCTACTATCTCCACTTTTTGCTCAACAGGGAAGTGCAAGCATCATTACATAGGATGGCTCACTGATATGGGCAAATATCATAATTTCTGCAAACAAGCCCACTTACACACTTTGCCCATTATGAATGTTTTCTGTAAACAAAATAAGCACAAATTAGCACACAGACACCCAAGTATGCAGTGTTGGTACCAGTGACAGACACATTATAAATTTGAGTTCATCCTCTGAGACAGACTCTATGAACTGATAGTGATTTGGAGAAATTTCACTGAAGAAAAATAGCTGCTTGCTGATGGAGGAGAAAGCTGACAATAAAGGGCTGAAAGATGCCAGTCCAAGCAGAACATGTGCATAGTGCATGACAAACTGCTTTTCAGAAAGACAAAAAGTGAGGTTCTCCTAAGGATCAGTCACCACAGACACTGCAACAAAAAGGAAAGACACGTGAAGGAAAATCTCTTTTGGTGACAGCAGGTCCCTATGAGCTGAAAGTAGTGCCTGCTGGCAAAAATATGTTAGCTTGGGATCCCAGCAGGAAACATTCAAGAGCTTGCAGTGGCTAAAAGATTCAGTTTTGTAAACAAAAAGATATTTTGCCAGTCAGATGGGGTTTTTCAAGTGCTCACAGCTCTAACATAAAGAAATACTCTACAAGGAGTAAACAGCGGGTCAATGCAAATACTAAAAGCTCATCTTTTTTTGTCACTTAAATAATTAAACTGTATCTTACTGACTAATGAAGTTATTTAAAGACATCAGAGGAACATTCTAGCCAGCAAAAGCAACTGTTTTTGCCTGAAGTGACATGTTCACAGCAGTAGATTTTATTATTTCTTCATAAAATTTGTCTGTCAGTTTTGCAACTGAGTTATTTTTAGTTGACAGCATGGCAAAAAAAATACACACATGAAAAGCTTCAAATGAAAATGAATAGTGACTCATCAATCTGAGACTACTCCTATAACAGGAAGAGCCAATAAAATATGGATTGGACAATGGTGCCTCTCCTTATCTATGAAAAATATGAGTTTTAAAGTTATAAGAAAATGGGTAAAAAATGCTAGACTGGAATTGCCTGGAAGGTAGGAAAACTTCTATTTCCAATAAGATGTCATAGAGGTACATTTGTATATTACCCACAAGATTTGGAGAGACCATTGTACTCCACTCACAGAATTAGGCAAGACTTCTAGCGGTGCACTTGAAACAGGAAATTGGCTACTATGTCTCCTAGAATTGGTAGATACACAGCAAACAAGAGGGGAAAAGTGCATGACTATAATTTTGTTTCCACATAACTTTTATTTTAGGATTTATATTTAACAAAAGCAGTTTTCAACTGATTGAGTGATGATTTGTATTAGAAAGGAAAGCTATAAGGTCTAGTTTGATTTCCCTCCCGCAAGCTGACCCCACATCAATGGTGGAAAATGCAGCAAATTTACATGCTTATTCTTGGTCCTTCATTTTATAAAATAAAATTCATATCCCAGCTAACCTAAGAAATGCTAAGTTGTTTTTCCTTTGTCACACAAGACTAATGCTGAAGCTCTAAAAGAGCCAACACACTTTGCCAAAAAATATGCAAATATATCTAGCAAAGGCCTGCAAATGCAGCTTTTAAGTCTTACACTGTTTCAGCCTTCTGCCACGTATGAATATTTTATTTCATTTTACAATTCGTATTTGGAAAAGTTACATAGAACTAATTATTGTGCTTTGCATGTTCACATAAATATTCTCAATTTGCACACTGCGCACAATCAGACATCCCCCCCACTCCAGTCTGGTAAAGTTACCCATCAATATAACTCAAGACTTAATTTAAAAAACAAGCCAATTCATAGAAATGAAGAGACTGAAAGCAATGCATGTTCCACAAAATCCCTTGACTACAACATAAGCACAAAGAGATACAATATGTTGTCATAGAAGTAAGACATGTTTTAAAGGTCGTCTTTCCCATCTGTACAGAAAAAAAAAAGTGCTCTAGTTCTAATAGATTCAAATGATGCTAGAACTTTTGTAATGGAAATACTTTCCTCTGTACACATTCAAAGACTTTATTCTTCAGATTCATGATTTAGAAACATGGCTTTGTTGTTCCCTCTCTGTCCTCCTCTCTCCCCTGTACAGATGAGCTCTCCTCAACCCCATGTAAATCATTTTCCCCTTCAAGTATGTAAATTTTCCACTAAGCATGTACTTTAACAAGACATTGTAAAACCACCCTGGGATTGCCTGGATCTCTAAACCATAGACTAAATGAAGAGGTTCAGGTCTGCTAACCGCAAGTATCGCAAGGCTATAAGGACTACCAGTGTTTCAAAGAGTTTTTCTAGTATGTATGAAATAGATTAACTTCTTTGACAAAATTACTTATCGTGGGATAAAGGCATTTTTTTAAACACGGTGTTACAAATTGCTTTGACAGTGGTAGCTTCTCTTCATTTACTAACTTCTGTGATTCCTTCACCTGCTGGGATTCACTTTGGTCAACCACAAAGGAAAAAAACCTACATATTAATGATCTAAAATTCTTGGCTGACACCTGTTACCCTGGCACTCAACAGTAATCTACATGGATACATATTTCAGACCCTCTCCAACACTTCGCACCTTTTGCAATCCTTTGCATGCAAAGTGACTGAAGATCCAAATCAATTCTCTGGTGTCACACCTTTATTACTAACAAGAAGAAAGCAGTCTATCAGACACACACTCACGACTTTAGGAACCTAACCATGTGTGGCTTTATGAATCCAAGCAGACACCTTACACTGCATCTAGAATTACAAGGAAAGACAATGTAGCTGACAAACAAATGATTTAATACATTAACTGTATCTGTCACCATTCTGTAGGCAGCTGACCTTCCAAAATGTGCAAATGCTCAAACTGAAGAGAAATATCAAGAGACAACTTATCGAGACTTGGCTACACCAATATAATAATAATAAAAAAAATATCCTACACTGTCTTAATGGGCAAAGCAAATGTTTGTATTTATTATCCTACATCTTAACTGGCTAGTCTTAACATGCCAAACATTTAACGTTATTTAATGACCATAGGGAAGACAGTAATTGGGTAAAAATTACAACCAGTGGATTTTAGACACAACAGTTTGCATCTTGAGAAGGCCTTTCAGCCTCTCTATGCTAACGTCATTCAGCTAACACAGCAGCAGCACCCATATGTTGTGCTTACCAAGACACACTCTGTATGTGATTTACTGTAGTGAGATTCTAGGTTTGAGATGTCAGCAACAATAAAAATATGAAAGATTCATACAAATCACATTCCAGTCACTACACAGATTTAAGAAAAAATAGTATCAATGAGCAAACAATAGGTCACTCCAAAAGTAGTGCCCCCTATTTATTTCCATGGAAACTACAACAGATAAGAAGAGCACAATAACAACATTTCACAGAGCAAATTCTCAGCTGCAAGAAACTATTTTTCAGCATAGTCACCACCATTAGCTATGCATGTTCAACAGCAATGAGCAAGAGTCTGCATGCTGTACTTGTAAAAATCTGCACGGCCATCTGGAATGTGGCTTGTCTTTCACACACCACCCACATCCTCACATCCACTGTATGGTCTCCATAAACATGAAAGAGTCAACGATAGCTGCAACGTTTTACATACGGAGGAATTAAATTCCACACCTTTGCTTCATATGCACTTCCATGTCAGATAGTGTTTTGTCACTGTCCCACTGCTGCCATCTGTCACACAGCAACAAAATCTAACAGAATACTGGTGAAAGGCTGACCTTCTACTGCTATACCACCAACATCCTCCTCTGATGATGTGGGCCAACACAATAAAGTAGGAGGCATTACTTTTGGAGCAGCCCTAGCACAATGGATTAGTTGTATTAATGTAGTAAGACAACACACAGGAACACACAATAAGTATCCAAAAGGACTGCACTGCCCTCCTACTCCTATACACTACAGTCCACCAAGAAGTAATCAATTGAGACTTGGAAATAAAAAACTTTCAACTCTTTGTCAATGAAAATCAGCTTTTTGAAAGAAGATTAGCTTGTTTTCCCTCACTGCTTATTAGTGACGTGCTTGTAATGTGTATTTACGAAGTTGTGGTATCTCTGACCTCCCACAGGTCATTTGTAACCACGTCTCCTAAGCATTATGAACCGCTGCTATTACGGGCCAACTTAATGACAGTAGTGAGACAAATATGCATTAGCTTCGTGTCTCTGGAATTGTAATGCCTCAAGCGAATCCCTGACATTTACTTTTGGCAATTTCCCCTCATGCAAAATGCAATTTAAAAACATACTGAAACACATGAATGTGTTGGCAAAGTTATTTCAACTTGATACTGATTCATTACAGTTAAAACTTAAGTCTGTTCCCAAACATTCTACAAACAAAATTACCATACAAAAAAGGGGATGTCATATTCCATAATACCATGTTCTATGATTCAAAGCCAGTCTTTCATCACTTATCCTCAGATTTGCTACAAAATTCTAAAAATCTGCTTCAGCTCACCCTTATTTTGATCACCCAGTCCAGAAGTTACTGATTCAAGTGGGACACGCGCTGCTCTTCACTTGCTGTACTTCAGCACAAGGATTATTCGCCTCGGTACAGGGGCTCTTACTATACAGACCTCTGTAGGATCCTTTGCAAGTAGCTGCCCCCACTGTTCAGGGAAGCAGAGGAAAACGCTGAGGTTCAATCTCAGGAAAGTAGTAGACAGTAAAGCACTGCACCAGGAGGGGCCAAGGCTACCTGAGGCACAAGGTCCCTAACAGTTGGGGCAGGGCACACAGGGGCTGGACCACCCCATCTGTAAGCAATCGGGGCAGTTTGCTGTATGAATGACACTTATCTGGCCCTGTGTATTTGAAAAATAGCCAAAACTGATTTGGTTACAATGCACAACAAATGTAGTTAACCAACAGCAACAGCAAAAATCAGTATTTATACAACCTCAGTACTTATACAGCCTTACATCAGTAGGGATGTATATATTTATTAGAAAATTTTAAGTATTTTTATGATGCATTTACTAGGATTTTTGTAATTCTGGGTACTTAAGCATGCATTTTGTATTAACATTTTCACTCAAAGCTGCACAAAACTTCTAGAAGACCACATCTCAGACTCAAATGACAGAAAATGACAGATTCTTCAAAGCTTGCCCACTGCAGAAACACTTGTTTGTATACATATATATTTTAAACATACTAGATATCTGAAAATATTCATTTCTGTTTTGATACAGAAATGTTTCTATACGTTTTCAAGAAACAGGAAATAATTCCTACTTAACTTTTATTGGTAATAAAATACATCTAGACCCATTAGTTGTATGACTGATCTGAGTCCAAGAAACTCAAATCAGAAAAAATCTTCGTCCTAAGCAGGTATTTTGGATATTTCCAACACAGCAGGCTTATAAAGACCACACTCGTGTGGAGGAAGATTTAGCCCCAGTGTGGACTTGGAACATGGAATAATACTCCACTCAAAACTTATCACACTGATAATAACTGATGTAAAATCATGTTCTCACTTTCAAGTAAGACAAAGATGAGTATTAAATATTAAAAAACAAACAAACAAAAAACAAACAAAAAAACACAACAGCTCCACAGTTAAAACTTTGGTGCAAATTCTGGCTTGCAAAATTCTGAAATATTAATTCCCTTAAGGTGCATTGAAAATGCAATCAAATACTTCTAATACTCCTCTCCCATCATGCCATAATTTGCTTTAGAGTTACTGATGACCCTGACAAAAAAAAAAGTCTTGTTTTTCACTGGAGGAATTTTGCAAATAATCTTGCTTAACAGTAGATTATGCACGTATAGTACATGTACAAGACAAATAGTCTTCTGTTAAAAATTTGTTTTGGAAATGCAACGTTTAAAAATATCTTAGATATCTGTAGATTTAAAATCTTTAAGATACCTACAAGGATATCAGCTGTCCTAAGGAAACATTCAGTACACGCTGCACACTGCTCCAGCAGCTGCAGAAGGTACCTACACAGCTGCTAGACTGAGATTCACAAGTCAGCCTTGAGGGAATTGTGAGAGCACGTGCCCTGGTCCTTACTTTGTTCAAAGTTACTGGCTTTGCTCAACTTTAAGGATGAATCATTCCACTGTATGTAGTGGGATTCCTCATGTGCAGGACCATGGCCTACCTGGCTCCAGGGACCGTGTGTTTTAGATTATTGATAAAAGCAAGCAAGATTTTGCATGAACTGAACATTCTGCAGCCTCCAGGATACTGCATTTTTGTTATACAACTCAGTGCAGCTCATATTATTCATCTCAGATTTCCCTGAACATGAGCAGAGTGTTTACAGTGATTCCAAGGAAATCTTTACAGTCTATTGGGTAAATAACCCTTATTTTGAAAATCCTTATATTATAATACATAGTTTAGAAAACTGAATACATATTTTGTCAGACGGACTGTAATGGATCCCCGGGAAATAGCAGGTATCTAGTAAAGTCTCTTTATATATAATTATGTGATGACTAGTGAATTGGTGTTAAAATCAAAATGGATACATATGAAATATCATCAATCTACAATTACGTAGGCAATTTCACTGTCCAATTCTAGACCACCTGTCAGTAATTATGGAGTATTTCTTGGCTTATACTAAATAATATGAAATTGTTTAAGTCTCTGATCATTTCCCAGTCCATTTGGACCAGATTCTTTATCCATAACTCAGACAAAAATTCCAAGCAGTACAAGATCACAGCACTACTTTATAAACTGTGCTTCATAAGGTACATTATTCTCCCATCTTAGCTCTGTAAAGAAAATTGACTTATCTAAGGCATTTTTTTACTACATAATACCATTCGCATGAGAGTTGCACACTAGATAATGTTGAACATATACTAAAACAACTGTACTACTTAGATGTGACTGATGTAAATTAAACTGTTTCGGTTGAATACTACAGACAACTAGTATTTGCAGTCCCATTCCTATTTACTCCTCCTATATACGATTCTCTCTTTCCAAGTGAAGGAAAAACAAGGATAATGTGTCCTTGCAAAATAAAATTTGGGAATAACAGGGGAAGGATAGGGGGTCCCTGCAAAACAAGATAAAGAAAAAGCTGAGAAGAGTTTCAGTCACAAAGATCCAGTTGAACAAACTTATCCTGCAAGTATATAGCAGGATATAGCTCAGCACCTACATGTAAATCTTGTTTGCTGGGCAGAACAAAGAGTGATAGACTTCACAAGATACAAAGGTAGTTCTCGTTGGGCAAAACAACATCCAGATGACAAAGTATGAATAAACAAAGGAAACAAAAGGGGAAACCTACTTGGGGGGTGAGCTGTGATAGGGAAACGGAGAAGAATGTGAACCCCGGATACTTCGGCCAATGGGGAAAGGGGGAAGGGCTCACTAGAGTCAGGGTGGGTACAGGGGTAAATGAGGGGCTGTGACCCCAATACTTGGAGAGACCCCACAGGGGTATGCCCCACCGGACTCTCCCTGTAGTCAAATAAAGAAAGCTGAAGATGGAAAAGGAGGAAAAGATGACTGAGCAAGCTTATTAGAGCAGCAATTTTCCTAACACAAGCAACAAAGATACAGCCCTAGAAGGGAAGTGGTACTCTGAAGATTAAAAACTTACAGAAGTTGAAAATATGAATCTTAGATTTCTCTGCTCTCCAAATAAACATAGAGCTGACTACTGAGCAAAGACCACAAGATACCACACTACAGAAAATATTTCATAGGGCTTATGTCAACAGGAGTATTAACACAGTCATCAGATGAAGCGTGCACACTACCCAGAACAACTGACAAGGAACTGGATGTCAAACAAAAAGACTTACATATGCTAAAAGAAACAAAAGGTTGAGAGATTAAGAGCAGTTTGACATGAATACTCCGCAATTAGCAACTAAATTAAGTTTGGCACTCTTGTGAAGGTACTCTTCTACATGGCACTATTATCAGACATACATAACAATTAAGGGAATATTTAAGATATTTAAAAAGCTGTGATATTCAGTTTTCATTAATTAGAAAAGTTTCAAAAAAAAAAGTTTCAAATTTCAAAGCTTTACAGAAATGCATGGATACCTTCTTGTAGATTCTTGTCAAAAAGAAACATCATTATTCTTCATTTTGGGAGGAAGAATAGAAAACAGCAGTAGAAAGTAAGGTAAACCTATTTTCTCTAAAAAAATACAACTAGTATGTATTATGAATCACGTCCAGCAATTGGCAACAAAGAAAGCAGTACTGGCTTATGCTCTGAAAAGTACATTTATTTAAAACAAACACACACACATAGATGCACGCATTCTGAATTATGTTAACTTCTTAATGCTCTGAACTTAGAAGAGATGGACTCCTGACAACTTCATTTCAAGTGAAGAGTTGTACTTCTGAAAGAAAGCCTATCAGCCAAAGAGGCAAAATTCTTAAAAGTATAGATGTATCAATGATGTGTTGGTTTCCCCACTATTATAGCAGCTAGGATGTTCTCTTGAGAATCAGGAAGCCTCTTAACGCTGGACAGAATCAAGGGAGGGATTTCTCCTCCCCGCTGCAACCTACTCAGGAAAAATCTTCTGAAGAAGCAGGAAGTACTCCGAGAGCACCACTCTCCTCATCGGTACCAGAACAGTTCTGAACAGTACCCATGTGGATGGTGAAACTAAAGATGTCTGGGAGTGAGGGGTACCTGGCTCACCTCTTACTCAGCAGACTGCAAAGCACGCGAGCAGTGAGCACCAACTTAGAACAGTGACAATGGTGCCATCATGAGAAGCAACTGTCTGGACCTGTCAGTCTGAAATTGGTTGATGCAATACACTTCAAGGAGGTGTAACCTAATTGTGCACAAAGGTAATAAGAGTGGAAAGAAAATATGTAAAAGCAGACACAGAAGAGGTATCACTCTGCAGCTGCTTTAGCTTACTATAAGAACTTTCATCACCAGTTTACGAAGTACAGTGGTAACAAAATGCTGTGTGGAGAGCCTAAGTATGGAATAACAAGACAAACAACTTCCCTGACAGCAGTGCAGATACTAAGTAGGTCTAACAAACATACCTAATGCATTGCACTATATTATTAATGACTTTCATATCATCAACTGCTAATCTCACAGAGATCAAAAATCAACTGGGGACAGCTGTCACACCACTTTCCCTGACATCTCAATCAAAATTTCAAGATTCTCTTACACAGTGCAGAGAGTAACATTGCCTTATCAAATATTTTGTTTGCAGTGTGTGAGTCTCACTGCAGCATACTGACAAAACAGAGTGCTAACTATCCCAAATGACAAATACATACTGGAGATTCACGGCAGTGTTCCATGTTTTTCTCCTACAGATCATGGGCTTACAGTCTTCACATTGCTGTCAAGATACCTAAAATACACAATGAACAGCTCCCAAGAAAATACTTTGGCATTTAACCAAAAATACTCACAAATAAGCTGGTTGAAAAGTCCAACCTATCTTGTCAATTTGTCCATAAAACTCACTTTTTCGGGATGCAAAAATGGAAATTCCTATTGGCTGGCAAACCAGAAAGAAGTAGCTTTCACATTTATGGAAGTGATTCCTATTGCTAGTGGTTTCACTATTACTGACTGCAGTCTTCCAGGGTCACTTAAGGAAGAGTCTGAGCAAAGAACATTAACAAAACAATCACAGAAAGAAAAAAGTCTATAAAATACAATAAATGCCATTAAGATTTACAACTGTATATCATTCCATTGTGACACTAAATGCACTGATCAGGGCACCTAGTGGTCTAAAGGCTTCAACCAGATAGGTTGTCAAGGTACAAAGGAGTCCAGAAAAGGAAGGCATTGTTCAGCTTAATGGCAACTACAGCGAAGTTCTTTAAAAGATTTTTGTTAGGCTTTCATCAAATGAGAAGGGGATAACTAAAAAATAGATGATTTTAATGACTGAACTAACTAAAGACCAGTGATTGCAGCAATACATAAAGGGTCATGCTTTTTAAAAAAAATATTTTAAGAGCAGTTAGATGTATTAGACCTAGTTATTTATGAAGTATTAATACAATTAATGTTTAGGCTCCAGTGTTTATATTTTTTTCTTCTACAAGATTCATTTTCCTTTTCTGGGGGACTTCTATTGGATTTTGATTGCTAACTTTCTCTTTATAGCGCAGCGTCTTAATGTATCATCCAGCACTCATTCCACCAATCAGCCTAAGCAGCATGTTAAGAAAGAATTAAATGTATAAAGAATCTTTCTTCAGTCCTTACGAAACAATGCCAAGAACTGAAAAGAATTAGAATAGACAGTGGGACTAGGTAATTGACTTTCATTAACATATGTAATGTATTCATGTATACACACATAAGAAAAAAAAAAAGTATTTTACAAGCCACTTCTCTTTTCTGCATGGGTCCCAGTATTAAGTTCCCAAGTCTTAGAGATCACTGGAAAATAAGTCATGTCTCTTCTTTCAATTACTTGTGTTATAAGACTACTTCAATAAAACTACTGATTATCAGGAATGAACTTCATCTAATTCAAAAGGAGCTCATTCTGATAGAAGTAGGAGTGCACATAGTCAATCTGTTCTATAACTTTGAACCGAAAGAAAAAAAAAAAGGGCAATAGGAAGCAAATATCAAGAAGCAGCAGCTCTACAGGTGTATCTGGATACGTTTTAGGGTGACAAATGTCTGATAAATCAGTAAAAAAAAGCAGGAAACAGTCTTTCTCGTGTTTTTCCCCACACTTAAATGTTTCAATATAATAAGCTTTAAATTCCTAACTCTGTAGCACTGAAATAAATGAAGTAACTTTCTAGATTCTTCTTCCCCCAGACCCCCTTCCCTGCCAGACACACACATTTCACTGGTCTGCGTACAGAGAAAGTTTGGGCTGAGATTTTAAAATACAAACTCTACAAACGCACTGTAGATCTTGTTCATAATGAAAATGTAAATTCTAGCACATCGAAACCATTTGGCATTACTCATCCCAGCATTAGGTTTGGGATGCTTCTTTTCTCACTTTGCTGTATACAAAGAAAACTTTTCCAAACTGATAACAAGGCTGTCTCCAGTGCTCGCCCTTTGCATACTGCATTGAAAGAGATTACATTTTATCTCTATTGAGGTGACAGATAATCTACACTATCAGGACAATGTTATTACCATACTCCTACTATAAACATGTTCTCTTGCATTTTATAACCGAAGTGGAAGTATATCATCAAATTCAGCTTTATTACAGCTATATACACACATAAGTTTGACCCACGCACTGAACAAACATTGGAAGAACAAAACTCCCTAGCAATTCAAAGAACAAAAACTCTAATAAAATAAAATCAAAATTTACACACGTCACACCTCCGAGTCTGACATTTTCTTGTATTTCAAGAGGTTTTTTTCCTTCCTACTCACCTATCCTGGATTACAAAAGGGATCTTTTAAACTTCCAAGGGAAATGTTAAGTGATTCTAGCACTAAAAGAAATTTAATTCCAAAAATACCAAGAATCTCCAGCTTTATTGTCTACATTGAAACGTATTTTTTTCTGATATTTTCTACCATGCAACACTGTTTTGCAAGCTTAGTTTGATAGTTTAAGTTGATATTTTCCACGTCAAATTCCTGCCTGTGGCCCCAGTTTCCTGTGCAACCATATGCAAAGATGATTTTTAAACTCTGAAATCACCTTTTCCAAAAACTACTAAGAAGGAATCATCGATCCTTTGGAATAGGAGCCTTCACTTCAAGACAAGAAACTGCATGCCATTTATACTTAACTCAAGGTGCATAAACCATGTTCATTCCAGAGTTTATTACCTTCCAGAAGGCTTAGTTTTTGCTCCCCTTTGTTCTTCTTTAGCTTTGCTATTATTTATTAACACTAAGAACATCTTAGAGTATTAGTTTATCACTTTAACTCCCGCTTACCTTGTAAATATTACTTTTTGTACTCCATATGCAATAATCACAGCTTCTTGCTCAATATCTTAGAGTGCTATTTTCACGGAAAGATCCACACTTAATAATATAATTATGCATGAATAAATATACAGGTTTACTCTTGTTTGACAAAATTTCTATTTTAAGAAGTAATTTAAGAAGTAATACAGAACTCTGTAAGGGAAATTAGCTTTTAAAATATAATTAGTCATATGCATCACACACAAAAAAAGTTACTCTTTTTCTTTGGTTATCAGAAAAAAACAAACCATGATAAAGTACAAAAAGCAAAAAGTGGTTATTTTCAGACCCAAAGAAGAAAATTCTGCATATTGATATGAGATCAAAAGCTTCTGAGCCAGCGTCCCTGGTGTCTACATAACCACAGATCCTGGCATCTGCTTTTCCTTATTTGCCTGAACGATTAACAAATAGACAGCTGAGTGCCTTAATCCCTGAGACATCTACTCACCTACCACTACTCATAGATCGATTTTCTGCAGCTCGTGCAGGATGCGAATCTGAGGATAAATAATGATAACAACCCAATTGAAGAGCTCACAACATCGTCAATACATAATGTAACTAGGATTACAATTCAGAAACTGGATTATCATCACTTAACTTATCATTCAAAACTTCACCTAAAATATTCTTTTTCTCTTTTGATTGAAGTCGTGCTTTGCTATTGTTCTAAAGCTAGCATTTGCCTACTCTGAATGACATGTACTCTAGGATGGAAAATCCCTAGTTTCACAGCACTTTTAAATACCTATCTACTTCTGTCCAGGAAATTTTATATTAAGTGTTCTGAGTCCTTCAACGTTTCAGTTTCTGAATCGTACCAGTATCTCACACAGCTTCCCAGAAGCTTTGAGCACATACACCTCCAAAGCAAAATGGTCCACATATTTTTTTTTAAGATGTGGAGTCCTTCAGACTCCTGACAGTATCATAATTACCATTAGCACAAAATGTTCACATGTATTTTTCCTCCCCTTCATATTATGTTTTTCTTAAATCATTTTCTGACGCTGACCTAGAACATGCTACTGAGGAGGTCTGGCAACAACATTTTAGGAGGTTGGTCTTTTTCTCCAAAGACCCACAAATAGGAAACTATTTTACTGCAGTCTCCAGCACGCATGTCCAGTGTAAAAACAGGATATGGCTTGTCTTTGCTACAATAAGGAAATTCATGAGAAAGATTTCACATATTCAAAATATCAAAATAAATCTTACCGATATAGCTAGTCCCATGTATTATCACCTGCTTTCTTCAGCCTATTTTACAGGGAAAGGTGGAAGCTGAAAAGTGGACAGCTAAGGTGGTAAGTACCATTAAGATTTTGCCTGGTGTATTCTAAATCTCTCTTCAAAACACAGAACAACAGCCAACTCCCCTACATTACGCTTTCTGCCACAGCAAGGTGATTACAGCTTATGAGAAGCTTACTTAAGAGCAACGAATCGTGTAGCTTTAAGAAAACAGAACAAAATGCAATACATACAAAGGGCAAATCTTTTATTTATAAACAGAACAAAAAACTACCAACCAACCAAAGCAAAATTAAAATAAAACAAAAAAACCACAGCAACGCTACATTCAAGCCCAGATTTTCAAACCGTTTTATCTATGGACAAAAGCAGAGTCTAGATTTGCAGGACAGTTCAGACTGTGCATACTGGCTGGTAAACCCTAAAGAAAATGTTGGGAACAAAAACTGGATTACTCTCAAACCCAAACTACAGGACTATGAATCAGTTTACAAAAGCACTCAGCATTGGCATATTATGCCATTTCACAACTTTTATACAACTTCTACCTAGCTTTTGGTAGGACTGAAGTTGAGTTGCTTTGATAAGTTTTTTAAATATTACACTAAAAAATTCTAATGAAATGTGATCATCTGAATTTCAGACTGCCAATATTGCTAAGCAGCAAATCCAGACAGTAAATATGGACTGCAGAAGCAAACCTGCACTTGCATTTAATTCCCATTAAAGACACTTTCTGCAAGTTACTATTTCAATAAAGATCTTCTCTTTTTCAACATCCATGTGCTTTCATTCAAGAATTCTGATACTTTAGGCCTCTTCTCATGTCATCATCTAACTACACAGAGGTTTCAAGACATGAGATGTCTTCCACTGATCTTACTGAGCTTACAGACCAGGCTCCAAATAGAAGAACCTTAAATAAATTCATGTGAATCTGCAGCAAAACCAATGAAAACTAAGACGTACATCATGAGAAAGTGATGTGAAGTATTTACTGTCACTCAGATATTGGAAGGGATTAGTTATGACTACATGTTTTATTAGGCTAAAGATATTTTCTCATATCTGTGAATTGCACCTGATAATACGTTATCATTGTGCCTCAGGCTACACTGTACTTTATTTTATTTTGTACTGAATTAGGTAGTTATTTTATTTCTGTTGTACAAGTTGTGTAGCTGATTCATAGAGCTTACAGCTCAAGCAGCCCTTGGAAAATAAGAAACCAAGACTGCATTTCAGGATATATACTAGTGCACTTTAAAAGACATACATTAATTTAAAAAGGGTGCTCCACGACTCTGCAGATCTGACAGAACTTTATACACAACTATTAATTCAATTGCATTGCCTCTACTTACATTCCCTTCTTGCGCTAACAAAGCTCCCTGCTTTTAGAATGCTTTAGGTATTTAAAAAAAAAAAAAAAAAGATCTTGTGGAGGGAGACCGACTTAATACGTGGTCTGACAGTGACAGAACAAGGGGGAATGGTTTTAAACTAAAAGAGGGAAAATTTAGGTAAGATGTCGGGGGAATTTTTCACTCAGACGGCACTGATGCATTGGCACAGGCTGCCCAGAGAAGCTGTGGGCATCCCAGCCCTGGACACATTCAAGGCCAGGTTGGATGGGAGCCTGGGCAGCCTGACCTGGAGGGTGGCAACCCTGTCCCCAGCAGGGGGATAGGAACCAAATGATCTTTAAGGTCTCTTCCAACCAAAGCCATTCTATGATTGCCGTTATCTATTGCTTAATCCATAATACTGCAGATACACTTCTCTTTGACATATCCGTATGTCGTATTTTACTTCACAAAGCAATTTATTTATTCAACTTCACAAAGCAATCTATTTATTCAACTTTTCATCCTGTTTCTTGCTTCTGACCTTTACAACATAGTAACAAAGAAGTTAAAAACTCACACAATATTTTGATTGCTACTTGACACAAAAGGAAGAGTGGGCAAAGTAAACTTGAATTCTCATTAATATTTTTATTACAGATATATTTCTTTACTTTGACACTTTTCCTATAGAAATAAATTATCCTGTCAGCTTTGCTAGATAAAATAGCAACAAACTCCCATGTAAACTGCAAATGCTGGTGACTCTACTTGAATAAGAGATCCTGAAAAAGAAGGGAGGAAATCACTGGACAAAACAGAAGCAGTAGCTGTTTGCTTCCTTTTGTACCACTATGACAAACAAGGCTCTTCTAATTAAAACTCTGACATGAAAATTACTCCTCATTACTTGCTGTTAGGACCACAGTGCACACCCATTCAACCCATCAGATTCTTGAACATCTTCCTTGCATATGAAGTTACACTGTATTCAAATCCAGCACAAAGCAAAAGACACACAGTTCTTCTATTTCAACAGCCACGAAAGCCTACAGATCGGTTCAAACAAAGTACTATGGAATGACTGACTAATGAAATAATTATTTGGTGAAACGTGAACACGAAGTTCTGGTCTGCACATAATGTAAGGACAAGGCAGATCCTGAGATGCACGTCAGTAACCTCAGAGGAATCAGGACAAGCTATTTCAAGTTTTTGGTCACTATACATTTAACTATTTTGTTTTCTGATGGGCATTACTTTCATCTTACAAATGTAAGTATCTTACGTCCTAAATGTACTGTATGTAGGGCTTTTCACTCAAATTAGCCTTATACCCATTATTTTCATTTGCACTTAAATTAGCAGTTGCAGAATCAGTTAAAATAGTAAGACATACGTTATAATGGAATATAATAACAACTTCTGGAAGTTGCTCTGCTGAAAACAAGACCGAAGAAACCCTAACCACAGAGAGAGTGAAACATTCTGGAGAGTGGTTCAGCTTTTCCCCCATGCTGTTTACCAAACAGCTCTCCCTGAGTTATGCGCACTGTTTTAGATAACTCTTTGTACGTTGGACCCTTTTCTGTTAAGGTACGGATTGAAAAGAGAAGCTCTAGCTGTTTACTGTGTTATTAATATCTTGCTATGAAGCTGAAATGATTTAATGCTGAAGGTGTCATACCCAGTATGTGACACTACACCTCAACAACACTATGCGAAATTGCTGGAAACACTGATGCAAGATAGATGTTTTAAACAGCATGCTCCTTGCTGGATTTTAAGTGAGGTTAAACATGAATTCAATTTAAAATGAAATACAAATGACCTCAGCATACTATATTTGATGCTACTGGTAAGAGCTTTCAGTGTAACGTATATTTTAGTATTGTAAAACTACTCAGTGACTGGATACAGCAGTATTTGATGCTGCCTGGATTGCATCTTTTTAAAATTAGTTATATCACTGAAAATAAGCATTAGGAAGACGGCAAATGAATTGATTCTAGTACTGGCAAACAAGAAAGCTAATTAATGGCAACAATTTACTTCAGCGCAGCATTTTTATGATCTGCTGAGTTATGACCCATAATTAAATATATTTTGTGCATTTCTTCCACCAAGACAATTTATATAACGCAAGACACTCTAGGGCCACTTCTTTCCTAAAATGCAATTAAAATTAAACCACGCTGTCAATGATAGAATACGCTGGACATTTCGAAGCTCCAAATCTTTACAACATTCTGACATAATTAAGAAAATCTAAAGAAGAGATAGAAGAACAAGCCAATTTCTTTAAGGTTGCATCGAAGAAATCACACATTTTTCCACAGAAATCCCTTCAGCATGTACGTTAACCAGGAAATTCTAAGTACACAAAGAATAATCAACCTGCACTACGGACTGTCAAAACCCTCTTGCAATCTCACATCTTGCTTTCGAAAACAACTAAGCACATCAGCTGAGAGCGCTGCCCCACCCTAGCGGATTTCCTTCCTGGAAATCCAAGAAATAAGATGAATACTTCAGATGTCAGTGTAGGATGTTCTAATTTGCAGTCCACATGCACTTCACAGTTTCCAGGTGTTTCTAAATAGCGGAGATCTAACAAAATTGAGAATCCTATCTCCTGAATTGCAATTTTCAAATCACCTGTTACTTTCTTGGAACTGGCTATGTTTTCAAAGTGCAGTTAGACTAGTATTTTAGTATTTCTTTAAAAACTCAGCCAGAACAGGTTCTAGAAAGTGATGCAAAGGAGAAGCCTGACTTAAGATTCCTCTTAAAACCGAAGAGTCTCTCAGGAATACTTAATGCAAGTGACTTACAAACCTACTATGAATTTAGATCTATGAAATTCTAGGCAGGTTGATAGCACTGGAAATTTTAAAGGCTAAGAGCCTCTGAGCAACAACAGCACTCAACTCAGACAGAAAAGTGTCAAAGTTATCAGGCTTTCTTGTAAACACAAAAATAGATTTATCATAGAAATAATTTCAGAAAATCATTCATTTATCACACAGCAACACTGTAAAACTGCTGTATTACACAGACGAAAAACATACAGGCTTTTTTCCTGAAGTGTCTTTATTAAGAGAAAATACAACATGCATCAACATGTGGTCTGTCCTTTCCTCCAGCCCATCTCCTCTGTGAACAGTCCTTCATTAGTTAACTCTGGAGGAGAGATGATCCCTGCCACATACTTGCACTAACACTAAGGGTGTTGGCGCCAGAACTGCTTGATGAAAACCACACTTCTCAGCGCACCTTTGAGCGTACCACCTCACACAGACAATATTTAAGAAGGGTCCTCAATTCTCAGAGGCCAGCAAAAATTGAATAACTGAAGCTGCAAACAGTCTCCCACACATCTAAATTCTTGCATTTAGACTGCATGAGAGAATAATCACAAAAGGAATGGAGAAATACAAATGAAATATTGATGCAATGGAATTCAGACGCAAAGATCAATCAGTGGAGACATATTCTCATGAATATCCAAACAGAACAAACAGAAACAGCATAAATATCCAGTAATCAACCACATTTATCCAAAACAATCCAGTTCTCTTTGATCACATAAATCACTCATCTTCAGATTCTTCAACAAGTTGTTCCTGATGGGCAATTAAATGCCAACTGAACAAAGCTTAGCAACGGGTTGGTTTGTTTGTTACTGCTTGGCTGCTTTGTTCTTGGTGGGTGGTGGTGTGGATTTTTTCCTTTGTTTTGGTCTGTTTTTTAAGACAGTAAGTGAATATTACCATACATGCAGGAATCACAAGCACTGTTTTTCTGCAGGCATCTCTTTGCGTACTAAGCCAATCATTACTAACATTTCTTTTTTTAATTAATACAGCCATTTGGACTAATCAACCACTCTATACAGTGTGAAAGCATCCACTGCGATTAAATGGAAGCAGAAAGTCACCTGAGATATTGTAAGACATTTTAAGTTTTCAAACTATTTTCCTTATTTTTATTATAAATTAAATTAATACAAAAAGTTTAATACAAGTCTTCTATGTTGCTTTATTGTTTTTTGGGGAAAATAATAATGAGCAGATACATCTTTAGAGTGTATTACAATACCCTCTACGTGCAAATACACTTTCTATGTCACACCACCTATCACTTTATTGAAAGGAAACCTATTTGTTAGAAAGCCATTTGCTGCAAAAAAATTTCAAGTCATGACGACCCTGATAGTAAGCTAAAGTGATAACATCTTCTATAAGGAACACATAAATAAAACATGTTTTAACATGAAGCTATCACATCTCCTGTCTATTTCATTATGCAGGAAGGATGAACTAAATGAATGCTTTTATTTTGACAGAAAACCTCCTCATCCTCTCTCAGCTTTCTTCTCACTTGTAAAGATGTCTTAGCCCTTCCCGTCAACTTGGAAGCTCTTACTGTCACCAGGCAGAAAGAAAACACCTCAGTGTGTATGAGGACTGCCGTATGCCAATAGATTTGGCTGTCAAGCACTGAAAAGTACTGTCACTCAGTGTCAGAGGACTAACAACAAAGCAATTATCCAAAACCCACATTCATGACGCCCAAGACATGCAGATAAAAGTGAGACGCAGACAAATCTAACTAGCTAGAAATATCTCTCTAGTTTCAAAAAGTGTTTTTTTTCCCCTTCAAAGATTCCACAAAGTTATTCCCTCTCCCCCTCACCATACACAAAAAACCTCGAAGATCCCCTTTTCATTACTCAGGACTTGGTCAATACTTGAAATGCCATTTCAAGGGAAATATTGTACTTAATAGATCAGCCACTATGAAAACATTTTTTTCCTATTACAAGTTAACACCTAGAAAAGTAATCACTTTAATAGCTGGCCAGGATGAAAACTGGTCTCAAAAAGCCGTACGCTTAGAGGAAGGCGAATTCTTAAAAGATGAAATTTGAACTCCAGAAAGCTAAGTACTTGTGTCAAGTTCACAGACCAAGTTATACACCAGTGAGAGAGTTTCAACTTGTCACAAATTGCTGTAAATTCTGAAATAAAATATATTACATTGAGTGTAAAGCAGCAGAATGCTGAAGGGCTTCTTGATTTACTCCAAGCATCCGTGGGCCCATGGGGCTGAACAATTTCAGAAGCTTCTTTCAACAATATTACAGCTATAATAGGGAAATACTTCACAATGATGATTCCATCAAACCTTCCACTTAGGTAACACGTCTGTTTATTAGAATGCTTATTGGTATTTTACTATTCAGTAAAAGCACTGAAATCTAAATGTCCTTAACAAAGGATGTCTGAGGATCACTGCCCAGTGTCTGGCCATGCATTCAACTTCATTCACCCTTCCTAACAGCTCACTCGCAGCAAGCAACACTTTCATTTCGGAAACAAAGACTTTATTTCAGAGGCTGCTGAATAACTAAACCTACTTAATATACTAGTTTCCAAGCAAGTCTACTAAGTAATTATTTTTTTTCCTACAAAAAAACATAGACAACGATCAAGTATATTTAACATTGGGCTGTTAATTTCATTTGGCACATTCTGACGGAGTAACAACTCATGGAAACACAACTGCAAGGCAAACACAAACCTTTTATGCACACTTCCACATTACCGTCTTCTTCAGTACGTATGAGGGTTGCTCCAAAACTAATGCCTACTATTTTATTATGTTGGCCCGTGACTTCAGAGGCAGATGCCAGTGAGACAGTAGTAGAGGTTGAACCTTACCACCACTAGATGAACAACATTACATCTCTATCCCTTAAAGACCATGGAGCCCTTATACTGAAGAAATCCCACTTAAAAATAAACAAACAAATAAAAATAAAACTACCGTGCACAATTTCATAATGTTATGTCAAATATCTACTAAAGAATTTGGAAAAAAAATGCCTTCACATGGAAAGTAGCTAACAGCTGTGAGGGCTTCGTTTGCTTTTTTAATTTGGTTTTGCTTTTTTAGGGTATAGTGAAACACCAGTTCCAGCAAACCAGACAGCCTATCAACCGCTAGTTCCCCTGTCTTCTGTTTACAGATTGAACACTAACAAGGAAACAGAAATCTCATCCCTAA
Organism: Numida meleagris; assembly: GCF_002078875.1. Taxonomy (NCBI): domain Eukaryota; kingdom Metazoa; phylum Chordata; class Aves; order Galliformes; family Numididae; genus Numida; species Numida meleagris. The sequence goes on from NC_034420.1 coordinate 5,138,062, forward strand.
TGCTGCTGATCTTGTTCTGTGTGTCACAGACTAGACGAAAATCCAAGATGGACATACAGTACAGAACATACAGTGGACAAAGGTACAGAACATACAATTCTGGAAACAATTTTTACCTTGGGAAAAGTCATATTCCTGGCATTATCAGGTCTGATCTGTGGAGGAAACAACTGACTCCAGTTCCTTCAAAATTTGACAGGCAATTAAAAAGTGAGAGCAAACCAAAACCAGCAGCGAGTGATTCTTCTTCCACAAGCATTTTTCTATGAAAGATAACTGATTACCACTTCTTTGCTATCATCAGATGGTTGTGGAGATCAGGAGACAACAAATCCCTTTTTTCGCTGGCTTAATTGCATTTATTTAGAACTAAGCATTATAACTCAGATATAGTTGTGTTTTTAAGCACACAACTCAAATACCTTCCAGATTTTCATACGCTTTGAGCAACTTAAAACTACAAATTCATGTAGTATTTACTCAGCACTTTCCAAAATCACCTCAAAGAGACAGCACAGGGAATTTGGCAAGGACTTTAATAAATGGATATCCACCATTGTCCTGTTCAGAACCAAACCACTAACACACTCTTCATAAAATTCTGCAACTTATTTCAAAATGAGCATTCCATCATAGGCTAATGCTGAAATCTTTGATTTGTCTTTCCAAGGTGCTGTTTCTTTCCGCTGTATAAAACAGATAATCATGACATAACAAGAAACAAAACTACTTCTCCCATATTTATATGTTTGGCTTAAGTATTTTGAACAAAATGTTATCTCTTGTGAATAGGAGTCCAGAGAATTACTGCAGACTGTACTACAGACTATAAAAAGCTTGTTCTGGAGACGTTTAACTAAAAGCATTTTCCTTCTTACAATTGACAAAGTAACCGATAAATCCTGTTCATAACCCTCAGCCCAGGGACCCAGCTGTTTGCCAGTGAAGGCCCAGGCTGGTGCAGCACAGGCATGAGACCACGACTCACTTTCACTACGATGAGTCCTGTTAAGGTACTGGATGGTATGTGATCTAAAGAGGTATAAGATAAAAATACTAAAACCAAACAAATACAGCTACTGAGAACATACTATATAGTTGCTGAAAAAATAAAAATGCTCACAATGAAGAGTATAAAACTCGTAAGGAAGAAAAAGTAGAGAAACAGAAAAGAGCAATTCAACAGCAATGATTCCTTTGCTCTAAGGGCAGTGGAGAAAGAACCTTCCAACACCTGACCAGGTAAAAGCTCAGCCTCCTCACTCAACCACTGTCTCGTACTCCAGAGTACCTGTCTTACTGAGTCTCTCTGTGCACAACTAAACCTACCTGAATGAATGGGCTTGTAAAGGTGTGACTTTATGACAGCACAAATTAGTTTAAAAGAAATCTCTGTTAATCTATAACACTTGGTCATAATTTCACATTTTATCTAAAAAGAAAAAGCTAAACAATTCCTTTTTTGTTTGTTTTGATATTATCCTGAAGTAATGATCGCACATCTAGGAGTAACTTGTTCTTTTAAAATCTATGCTTATTTAACGTTTCATGGTGAAAACAGCAGAAGTGACAGTGTTCCGGATGCTGCATTTCAAACATCTAAGGAAGATACCGGGAGGATAACTGTTCTGCAGAGCTCATGAAGATAACTCATGAACTACAGCCATCTTTTTTGAACGTATTTGTTTTTCCACCTGAATGGTATCCCAGATATAAGAAGATTCCACAGATTTTTGAAAGGCATTTAGGATTTTCTGTTCCCACTTGCTTATCACTATTTCATTGAAAACTCTTGTTATCATATTTGAATAGTTTGAAAGTCATCAGATATATATCCAATACATTTGAAAGAGACATCTAAAGCTAAAGTTGCAGCCAGGTGCTCAGTGAGAAAAAAAGTTTTTAAATTTCACAAATTCCATCATGACATGTCAGGCTTTTACATTAACCTTTAAAGCTGTAATGCACTATGACTGTGAAAGCAAGTATCAGTATCAGGAAACTGTTCAGTCTGTTCTATCAAACCCCTGATTTTATTAGCACTTGAATACTTGAAATATGTGCATGAAAAGTCTGATTTAAAATCTATTTTCAAGTTTGATTTTGATGAATGAGACATGGCAATGTTATTTGAACGACATATAATTGGTGCGCATATATATTCACGTGAAAGTCTGCTGGTCTTCTGAAAAAAACTGTGAAAATTCTGGAGATATTCCTCTATAGCAAGACATTTTGTTAAGAAAAATCATTCCAATATTTCTGTTTAAAAGTATACCTGTCCCTCAACATGATGCTTTCACACAAAACCTGCAATACGTTAACAAATGTATTTTTGTTGTATCACCTGTTTAGAAATACAATGAATAAATAAAACCACAGTGAAATTCTAAACTGTACAGAAATACATTCAATATTTTTTCTTTATAGTGTACTGACTGGAAATCAAACTAATACTTTAAAACTTAGAACTGTCATTCTAAGACATACCTAATTGCATTATTAGACTCAGAATTTTATATGAAAGATCAAATCTTGGTATTCTTCCTTTTGCAAGTCAAGCTGAGCTTGTGACATTTACAGACTGAGTGGTTGCGCAAGGAGGGGCAGAAGACACACATGTATCATGATTAAGAAGACATCTTCCAATTCGTCGTATTCTCCCCCACCCATATCCTTTTCTGATACATGACTCATCTTCCACTTCCTGGTTTCTAAGTTATGGTGGCTCAGCTTCAGAAATAAATGTATAAAACACCTCCCCCAGTGTCTTGAACACTGGCACAGATATTAAAAATACTAACAGTGGTCACAGAAAGCTAAGTGGGAAACTCAATTTGGGAAAAACTAATTTGAAGAGGAAAAAAAGCCTTTAACTGAACTCAGTCACAAGCAAACACACTCCAAAACTGCTTGTTTACAATGCTTTTTCAGAGCTTTACTGAAATCCTAGCCAAGTTGGGTCCTGTCCAGCTTGGATAATTTCCCAGCAGGCTGCATTTAAAAGTTATGTCACCATCCAAGTTTTCTTTGTTGACAAATGTTTCCATAAATGCTAACAGACTTCAGTGCTACTTCTTGTTTTGCTTTGGTATGCAAAAAGAAAATGTCCAAGTGCATGCAATAGCTGTCAAGGCCGGGTAAATGGAGGGACTTCAGCGCTAAGTAAGGTAAGCAACATCACACACAGGGAATTTAAAAGGACGTTACTCTACTCCAACCAGTAAGTCTTCACCAGGCACTTGGCAATATAAACCGTACCAGAAGAAAAAGGCTGAATTCACATACATTCAGATTTGGCTTTTTTGTCAATATATTGTCATAAAAAAAACCCAAAACACACAAGAACAAGGCAATCAGTGTTGAAGAAACAATATGAAGCATCAAGGCATTGGCAAATACTGACATTGCACAAGTAAATCCATTCAGGGCAAATATCTCAGTATCAGTTTCTCATCCGCTATCAGCTACAAGGCTAATCAGCTTGAAAACTTTCAGCTCTTCTGTACTAACCAAAGTAGCACATGATCCTTCCCTTGGTCACATCATGCCTAATCTAAAATACACCCTGGGAGAAAAAAAATGTCCAGTACAGAATCTCAATGACACCAGTCTGGCAAAAATTCAATTAAAGAGAAAAGCTACTAGTAGCAGATGGCTTACATTTACCAGTTAAGATCATTTTTGACAGTGTTACAGGACAATAATAAGTCTACTAGCTTTTATGGATTTCAATCTTCCACCAAATGACTTAAAATAAGTAATTCTCCTTTTACATACAAGGATCTGCAAGGGTCTTGCTCCACAGACGTGCTGAACGCATGAATTCTCATTTAGGATTGCAGTGTTGGTAATAAGCATAAATAATTGACATGCAGCTCAGAAAATCTACAAACAATACATCTCTGTCCACGAGCTGCTCAGTGTAATGACATTAATAAATGGGTCTCTTCTATGAGTGCTACTCAAACGCTAAGTTTTCTAACTCATCACACAAATTTGAGCTACTCAACATTTTAGTATCAGAATGTGGATTTCATCCCGCTCTGAGTATTTTTGTTGGGCAGTCATCTCTCCTGACAAACACCAGGATGCCCTTCTTTTGGTTTCCTTCTCAGCTGCTTAGTAGTTTGATACACTTAGCTGAAAACATCTTGGGGTTTTTGAGCGCGCTCTTCCTAAACGTACAGAAACAAGAGACAAATACTCCCCCATATGATTTCAGATATTTCATCTGCTAACACTTGAAGTTGTAAAGGATCTATTTTGCAGTAGTTTCGACAAGAGAATGCTTTCAATCCACTATCTCACTATCAACATTTCTCAAACCGCTACTGGACGTTGCCTAAAGGAGCCCTTTCTGCAGTTTCTTAAGTATCAGTTTCTGCAGTGAGCAGTGATGTTTCTCATCATATGGTCTTGAATTCAATGTTTGTGCTACCTCCTGGTAACACTCTTAGGTGTTATGATGCTAAGTATGTATAGCTCAGAGGAGAAGCAGAACTGAAACAGCCAATTCACATTCATCTCTGCTGATCTTGCTGCAATCTGTTATCTCTTTGGCATTTTCTATTGACTCTGCCACTCACAAAAACTTCCATGGCAGGAATACTCCCTGTGCTTCGAGAGAAAGAAAAGACAGAGTTCAATCAGATTTTATGCCCAGAGGATACAGTAGCAGCTGCAGGGGTATAATTGCTAACCAATGACAGGGCACAAGGAGGATGACAGAGGAAGCACTGATTCAAGCATATCCTTTTAGCATTCCTTCATATGGCAGTTGTTACGAGTGTGAAAACACAGCAAGGCCAAATAATGAAATACAGTGAAAACGTCAGGAGGTACTACCTGTGCAATTAGCCATGTTCATAAGAGAACACTCACCTCAGAAACACAGACAAAACAACACCCCAAACCACCTAAAACCAGTATGTAAAGTAGGAAAGTAAACCAAAAACTAACTCCATTAACCACAGATGTCACAGGACAGTGTGTGGCTCAAGCCTCTCAGTTCACAGTTCTCTGATTCACAGTTCGGTCCTTTTGGAACAAGAGGCACTTCCCACCCTAATGGACAGGCACAGCCAACCACATGACACATAACGCCTCTTCTACAGGAGAGACTCAACTTCTGAAGATCAGCCTTAAGATGCAGCATGGATCAATGCCTCATTACAACATGAACAATAGCCTCAAATACTCCGCAGGTCTTCCAAGAATTCCCATCAATTAACAATAAAATTCAAGACCAGGAAATCTCAAGTCCAACCTAAATTCCAGGATCCATTCAGTTTATTTTCTTGAATCTAAGACCTACACTAAAACCTGGTATGCAACAAGCATTTGCGTGAGAAGTAACAGTTACTAGCTGCCTAGCTGGAGGCACTGGGAGGGAGGGGAACCATTTTCCTATTTTAAGCTCGATTTACAATAGAATGCTACATTCAGAGCTGCTCAAAGACTGCTCCTGAATGCTTTGTGCAGTCCCTATTGCATCCACAATGTTTAACAGGAGTATCAACAAAGGTAAAGTACATTTAAGAAATAATTGTTAATATTTGAAATAATTGTTTGAAATTATTAAATTACTGTAATAGTACATTATCAAAGATTATTTAACCACCAAAAAAGGAAACCAAAGCTCTAATGTGCATGTAAAAAGTCTGACATTACCACGAAGTATTAAAATCTTTAAGGGACGTGGCAGGAACACAGAGTGGGGCAGAAATCCTCAGCACACTTACACTACTACAGCCTTCTTTCCAATGCCAGAATTACACATTTTTCTGAGTAACGCATTTAATCCATGTTCAGCCTTTATTTAATGTTTGCACTATCCAAATCAAGCTAGCATTACACTCCTAAACATCATCATCACCTCAATATTTTACTTAAACCTGAGGTGAAAAAATAAACAAATACAGCACCACAGTGTAAATCCCAGAGAGGCACTGATGTGGTGATAGAGAAGAAGCTTTATGTATTTTGACAGTGAATAAGCTGGAGGGTACTCATCAGCCATATTATTTCATTTTTTTTTACCCTCTTCAAATCTTAGTTATGTTTAACAGGATTTGAAACTTAAATCTCAATTGTAACATCTCTGGAGGATACTAAGAGCAGAGGGAGGTCAGATTTCTTCACATTAACTTGAATCCCTTACTATTTAAAAATGAAATACTAAGAGAAAACATAGTTTCTCTGATGTGTTTCCCACATTTCACACAGTGACTTGTATCATATTGCGCAGAGAGGCAGTGGTACATTAGACTGCAGCTCTACTGAGTACTCTTCAATTAAAGATTAACAAGGATGATTCTCAGAGCAAAATCCACTCAGTAAATTCAGCTAAAAATACAGGATCTACAGAAAAGCAAATGTTTGATTTTGCAGTGTTTTAGTGCATTTGCATTAAAACAAACATTGCATAAACAAGCTTCTGAATGGATATCAATCAAATGACCGCCCACTAGCAGCTAACCTCCTGCAGTGCATGAAGCACTGCCACGGGGCAGGTCCTGTCTGCCTCTCGTGTAAGCTGCTCGAGACAGCACATTTACTAAGGCTCATTTTGTGTTTCACCTGTGTCCAACTAATTCCCTCAAAATAATGAAGAGTAGGGCCCCATCCTCCTGCATGGTACCCTGCAATGTTGAGCACCCGCGCACATCTGTATAACTACATTCCTTGTCTCTGACACTAACAGTGAACATCAACCTCATATGACATAGTTCCCAAGATTATTACCAGAGCTCCCCAAACACAGGCAGGAAATACAGAAGAGTAAGCCAGATTCCATAATGAACTCCCCATATGCTATTTGTTTCAGTTGGACTGGACTATACAATCACGTTGACTGTTTTTTAGTTTATTAAGAAATTCAGTATTTGCCGCAAAGGTGCGCTGCTGTTTCTTTTCATTGTCTTTCTTCTTCATTACCTGCAAACCTTAGTGGAAACAATCTTACTGGGTTAACTTAGCCCATAAGTAAATAAATCAAAGTTACTTCTGTCTTGATGAGCAATAAAAACTGGAAATTGTTTAGAAGTAAAAAGCTAGAAATAGATATTTTGACTACCCACTTCCACTGTGACTTTTTAGCCAGAAGCACCAGTTCTCAGGGAAGAGATCAGTCAGTGAAACAGGACAACAACTAATGTAATCCATGCTTTTATCCCTCTCACCAGCTCACTGGAAACACCAAGGTCACACAAAGAATCTGATCCAGTTCTTAGGAAGGAGAAAAATGAGTTTCCTGACTATACACGTTCTCCCTGAGTACAAGAGCCCTTGAGGAGAAGATACCGAACGTGAACCAAATACACTTAATAAAGTAAAATCTTAAAAGCAGCAGAACAAAATATTAGTAACAATCTCTATATTCAGAACTCACAGAACAAAAACAAAACAAAACTCCAGTTTGCATCAAATTAACACATCTACCACCTTAATCCTCTACCATGGGTTTTTTGTCAAAATTCAAATCTAAACTTCACATCTGATGTAAAAAAAATAGCCAATACAGTTCCATTCAGTTTAGAGCTCTTGCTTCACTGTGATTTGCAAAGGACTCAGAGGGGGAAACTACAATTATTATTATTATTATTATTTTTAAACAGAAAAATATTTACTGTTCACTGGAAATTAGAACAACATGTTTTGACTTTTTGACAACGCACCCGCTGACGAATTCAAAAACACTAACTACTTTTGGTGATTTTCTTTCCATCTTTGCCTTCTGGAAAATACTTCAAATGTTATTATTCAGAAATGACAACCCCAGCAGCTTAAGCACTACATGTTATCCACAGATTTGGTATTAGCTTGCAAAATTACCTTAAAAAAAAACCAAAACACATTATCTCAGTTTTACTATTTGTTGAACTGGAATAATCTGTTGGCAAGTTCTCCACATCAAGTCTCAGTCTCCAAATTGCTTTATTTTTCCACAAGGCATGGAAGAGCCAAATCTACTTTACCAAGAAAAGGTGAAATGATGCAGAGAAATCAAAAATAGCCTCTTAATGTGCATCTTCAACCATTTATAAATCAAAACTATATCTACATATATATTTTACCAATTATATTGGACTTGCCTTATGACTTAACGCTGAGAAAACAGAAGGTAAAACTAGAAGACAGTGACCAGAAAGCAGGTTTCTGTAAACTGACAATTTAGGATTATTTCATACCAAATTAGCAGACTCTTGTTCATTTTTCTATCTTTCCACCCAACCTAAAACGAATCGGTAGAATAGGCCCCATACCAGCACTGTGCCCGAACTATCAGTCTGGCAGTGAGCAAGACGGAAGTTTTTGCCAAGGCTGGAAACAGTCTTCTGGAAGACACCATCCAGAAGGTAACTACGCACACAACTACAGACTACAAGCAGGGAATGCTACAGCATGATCATCAGCTTTTAGTTATAGATTGATGAGAGCAACAAGAAGGTAACTCACTCAAGTTTCATACATCAGGAAACGTCTACAAGGGTTTGTTTGTTTTTTTTTTAAAGAAATCCCAGATGTCTTAGATAGACATTTGATAAACTAGGAATATCACAGCTCTCCACCTTTTTCCATCCCCCCAGCACTGCCTAAGTCATCTTCTGGCAAATGATTTTAACATTCACTTTTCACCTGATAGATCTCCTTGCTTGTACAATTCATTTCAGAGGTATAACTTGTTTTCTTTACTAAGATTTCATTTCCTCCCATCTCAGAACTTGATGAAATCTATTTCTTTGCTCCCCATCTCCCAGTAAAAGCTGACAACAAGTATCAGACAAAATGTAGCTGTCCCGTATGAAGTAATTCATTTCTGTCAAAGATTAGACATGTTTTCCCTTAACATAAGATGACTGATACTGCTCTGCAAGATCTGAAAGGGACAATTTAACCAATCCACTACCAAGAGAGCTTGAGGACTGGCTTTTCTCCTTAGAGCACGTAGTCCTCTACATAAATGCGGGTAACTGAGACAGAAACCACCGATAATTTACTTCCATTTGACTGGAGACCTTCAGCCACTATTTTTGGTCTCAGCCAAGAATTTTCCAACTGTATTCAGCAAAATTACAATATTATTGAACTATAGGTTTGAACAGTTCTAACCTACTAAAATGACTTATTGTCCACTCGATAGTGCACAGACAGAAGTCGCAAGCCATCAATCTCTGCATTATTCTTACTGTTTAGCTCATTTTCCATTTGCAACTATTCAGGACATCAACTTCAGCAAAGCTTTATGTTAAATACAGCTCTTGTGCACCTTTCCATTTAGGCAAAATTCTTACACCTAGACACACAGAAAGGCAGAACAGGAGCTCATCACTCTCCCAGAGATGGGGAGGGAGGAGTGGGGTGAGGAAAATGAGCACTTTTAGAGCACAAACCAACTCACGCACCTACAATGGGATGAGTCACGCTCCAAAAGCGCCTATTTCTCACAGAGATTGACCGGCACTGAAATATGCTTCAGGTAGTGCTATGGGAGCTCACACTGGCCAACCTCCCTGAGGTGAACCCACTCTGAGTCCTTCGCTGCATCAGACACCCCCAAGAAGCCAAAATACCAGCCCCGAGCTTACCGCTGCCTTCACCTTCCAGAAGGCTCCAGCCGCTCTGCCTTGGAGAAACGAGCAGCACCTGCGAGAGCACTCCGCTACTCAGCCCGTGCCAGCGGCCGGGGTGCGGAACCTCTCTGCTCAGGTTTGACCGAAAACACGCACAGACGGGGAGATACGGAACCCGGCAGCGCCCCGGCGGGGGCTGCCTCGGACCGGCCGCCCATGAGGGCGCTCGCTGGGGGCGGGCAGGGCGGGACAAGCGCTGAGGGCGGGCGCCGCGTGCACCGCGGGCCGCCAGGTGCTCTGCTCCACGCAGGCACGCGCGCGAGCGGCCATCAGCGCGAAGCTGGGCGCGGGCTGCACAGCCCCGAGCTCGGAAGGCAGCCCCTAAAGGGCTCGGTGCGTCCCAAAGCAGAGGGAAACCAGGAGAAGTTGCAGAAAAAGCAGAAAGATCTCCCAGACGGCTGAACTGCCTCAGGAGGCAGCAGCAAACGGAATGGATGGTGATGAAATGTGCTGAGCAGGCACTGCGTGTTATCTAATTATTAACACCTAACTGAATGGTATTTTACAAACACACCGTGAATAACAAAGTAGTTGAGGCAAAACTGAGCCTAAAGTTTCCCCAAAGGGCTGAAGGAAACGGAACAAAACATTTTGGTGCTGGCATCTGATTTTTTACTCAAGACGTGGTATTGGATGCAAAAATACTCAGGAATCAGCATTTGAAAGGTTAATTAGATTCTCCTAAGCATTTCAATTACAGAAATGAGACAGTCTCCCATTTAGTATGTATCTCGACACATCCTATTTCTTTCAGATTTTCTCTGCCACGAGATTTTTCTTTTGGAGATAAACATTATTAATCGTAATGTTCTCTGACAACTTCATGTTTACCACTTAGAGCACCTCTGGACAAAACGAGCTACTCTAATCAAGACGTTTAGTTAAAATTATTTACCTCTTCTATCAGGAAACCTGCTCTGTTCAGGGCACCGTGGTAGCTCAGTAGTGATCTGTGTGCTGTGTTTCTCACACCAAACCTTAAGTCTGAATTCTGCAAGATGAAGCTGTACTGGAAGACCCAAGATACCCTGTGAGTAGCCATGAATTATACACAGAGCTGCCCAACCTTGTTAACAGCACAGGATTAGTCATGCAGAAATTCTGGTACACAGTGCACCCTTTAGGTTTCACTCTAGATTCAAATTACATGGAATTAGATGTAGTTAAACAAGTATTTGTGAGATCAGAGCTGGTTTGTGTTTTGAAATAACAGTTTTCTTTATGACAGTGCAGTTTTATAAAGATTGTAATATTTTGGAAGAATATTCCAGTTTTTTTCTTTATAAATTAGGATGTGACATTGCTTTAGCAAGGTAAAAATATTTTAGTACTTCAATTTCAGTGAAACTTTTACAACACGTAAGAGTAGCTACAGTGGTTTTAACAAGTCCTACTTACAAGCAAATAAACACTTCTGAAACAAGACAGATCAGTGACAAATGAGTAGAAAGGAATGGAAATAATCTTGAAAAGAAAGAAATGGCATACCACTCCTTTTGTATGGGATAGGGTGTTACTGAATAGGCTGCACTACAGGATTTTTCTTTCTCCATATCTATCTGCATTTATCATTTTACTGTTGAACTCACTAGGGCCAGAATTTCACCCAGTGTCTAGCATTCCTGTGCGATATTGTTAGTGATAAAAATGCTCTATATAATATCTGTTTTTGCTTTATGTCTTTATGATGTCTTTGGATTTTTTTGTATGTGTGATTCTGAAAAAAAAAATGATAAACTTGCAGTCCGAGTTTCCGTCAGACTGTCCAAGTAAACTCAAAATATGCCAGTAGTGAGCACATTAACCTGATGCCTCTGTAGTTCACAGATCTATAGCACTGACCCTAAATTAGAACTCATTCATATGAATGATGATGGTTTTCATGATTGTTTTCAGTGGAAAGATTAGATATCTAGTAACAGAATCCAAGGAATTGTGATCTGGATATGCCACTCCTACCCTCCTTCTTCTCCCTCCTCTCCACTCCCCAAAAAACAACTCTTTTTATGAAGTCTGCAGAATTTATCTAAAGTGACTGAAAAGTTGAATCCAGGCTGGCACTTCACAAATAAAAATGACTAATAAAAATCTGTTTTCTTCCTCATAGATACAAATTTAGTCCACTTCCACATAGCCTTAATTGACAAATGAACAAGAGACTCAGTAAGTACATCAGCAATGTGCTTAAATAAGAACCTAGAAGATCTACTAGAAATATGACCTCCAAGGTTTTATTAACTGCCCATTGTTAAATGATCAAAGAATATCTAAGGAATGGTATGCTTTGAAGTGGAAGTAACATTTTTTCTTTATCTTAAATTTTACTCTGACAAAGGACTGGAAAATTCTGTTTTCTTTCTTAAGGGAGGTTATGTCATAATTCTAATCCAGTCTAAAGCTTCCTCTGTTTTCTTCATTCACTTCATATCCTGGTGTTAATCCTAATCAAAGCCACAAGTCCCATCCCTGTGGGCATTAAAAGGAACTGTTCTCCCGTTTTCAGGATTTATAACTTCAATTATTTTTGCAATTATTTGCTGCAATTCAGTTCTGATCTTGTTCTGTAATCCCAGTTATGGTTTCTGATCAATTATTTGATGCAACTTCAAAACAACAAATCTTAATGTGCACCTCATGCTACATTATGTTTTATAAGTGCTCTAAGGGTTAGCTATAGGTTGGAATATCTCAGGAAAAAAAGCAGCAAGTCTTCCCTTGGGACTCAAATCATTTGGCAATTTTTGCATAACAATTACCAACATCATCAAGGGAATACTTTGTACTATTGCAATATTTTGTTCAGTTTTCTAAGAGCAACGTTTCCCTCCTTAGTCCTGAAAAATAGATCTGATTATGTTCTTTAGAAGACCAATGGATCATCCCGTAAGTGACTGAAATAAAGTTGCAGTCATTGTAAAATTGGAAGAGTGCAGAAAACACTTTGACTACATAAGGTTCATTCAAACTAAATATTAACAACTCAGTGAATAAGACTGAATCTGACAGGTGTGTGTGTGCTTGTGTGGTCACTCCATCAGAAGCTGAAATTTAACAGCTAGCATCCAAACAGATTTGAGACTACTGAAAACTTATTTCATGGCTACCTTAATTTCCTGAACGATTACCCTTCTTCTAAAGGAGACCTTAAATGTGAATTCTGAAAGAGCAGTAGCAGTTGACAGAAACAATCAGGAGTCAATGATACAAGGTGCAATCTAAGATAGAGGCATAGGGTTTTCATGACCAAATCTACATTGGAGCTGCACATTCACAAAGAGATTGACTGCAATTGCCGCCTGAAAAAAAAAACACAGTTTAGGAAAGACACTGCAAAGATAAGGTTAATGGAATATTCCTAAAGCAATGCCTAAGGGATTCTCTGTTAAAGGAACTACTTTTCACTCTCTATCTTTATTTCATTTTAATCAGATGTTCAAGAGAGTGGGCATTTTCTAATTTTAAGACTTAACAAAAAAAAACCAAAAACGACACAGTGGAACATCAAGGAAGTTCAAGCTTAAAATAAAAAACAGTGGAACATCATGGAAGTTAGGTACTGCTGTTTTGAAGCAGTACAGTAGGAAATGCAAAAGCTTTATAAAAGGGATACATTTAGACTTATGGACTGGGGGTAAAAGCTTTTTGTACCAACCAGTTGTTTTTGTTTCCATTCCCAGTAATACAAGAAAGGCCGTTGATTCTGGCGTGTTCTCATCATCTCATACTACCGTGAGTCTTTCAGCTTTCACTATCAATATCGATCTGTCGGCCTTAGTTAAACCCTTGCTTTTATTTGTAATTTGAATGGGTTCATTTTGCACAAAAATGGGGCACAGATAATTCGTCTGCTAGTCAAATACAAAACCATGAAGCTCCTTTTCAGTCATACCAGAGTCAGGCTATTTTATACATTATTCCCATCAGTTTGTAATGAAACAAAATTCTGCCCTTTGTAGTGCTTTACCTTCAAGGTATCTCTTGGAACCGATTTCATATGAATACACCCTTCTTTTTCACATTGTCAGGGAAATATTAAAGCAACACTGAGCCATTATTTATTACCTTACTTGAAAGATGTCACTGCCTTTCTGGCATCCCATATATAGAAAGATCATGAAAGCATTAGGACTGAACTGACTAAAAAGTTTTAGCCAGTTCTCCCAACTGGAAGTGAAGGAATTTAGTTTAAGAAAATACGATAACCATAACATTTTTCCTCATGATGGCTACTCATTATATTAAAGTTTATTTTACATGGAATATCTTCTGTTTGGTTGGATCCTGTTTCAATGCTGTTATGTGGGGAGATGTGTGTAAATATAGCTATAAAAGCTTTGTCCTTATATATTTCATGTATCTGTAGTCAGTCACAGACTGAGTGTTACAGAATACGTAGATTGGGCTGTGGAAAAAAATGTTGCTGTTTCTATCTATTGCAGATAGACTTGGATCTATTCATTTAGCAGTAAGATACAATTGATGAGTCTGAGCTTTCTGCCATTCCCTGTCTCATTTACACGGTTTGCCTTCCCTCTAAGTTATTGAACACAAAAACAAGAAATGATTATTTGATTTATAATTCTGTCTGCACTGGTACGTGAAATATATAAAGATATCCTAGTTCAGATTACATTTTGAATTTTAGGTTGCATGTGCTGTTTTGCAACAAGGGAAATAGAATATTTTTTTTTCTAGCCTGTCTGTAGTAGTTTTTTAGAACATGAAGGAAAGCTCCATATGAACAGAACTGTAATGTTAGCCAATCTGCCAATCAAGACACTAATCCTCTACACATCTCTACCATCAGGAGACAGATACCTGGAAGCTGGTATGCAGGAGATAAAGAGAAAAGTTGGACAGAGATCAGAAAATGTTCAAAAGAAAAACTAGATGCATATGTCCAGATAGATTCTCCTGCAAAAAAAATTCTAAATGACTGATACAAAAGAATTTTGACCTCCATAGATTAAACAAACCAGCATGCACATAATGATTTGCTATTGGTTGCTTCTTAGCATCCCTTCGGTTCTAAGTATAGTATTTTCGTTTCACTGCATTTGCAGACAGTCAGACAGTATTCATTAAAGTGGAAATAATTCCATTGAGTTGTATCAGTAAATAGAGAAATCAAATTTAATTATTTAAAGAAATACATATTTTTCTATTGAAGTCTTTAGCTTCACATTGGGATACAATGAAAACACAGTGAATGAGATAAGCAACAAAAGCTGTATTACAGAATCTAAAACACACTGGCCATTGAATATTATTATTTTTATTTACTGAGAAAGAATGAAAGAAATGTAAGGATCACTGCAACTATTCTGTCCCTTTCTAGTGTTGCATGATGTATATAAATAAAAATAACTTATTCAGTAATTTTTTCCTCTATGGAAGTTATCTTCAAACAGATATCAATTCTAGTAACTTCACTTCCGCCAGTAAGTTTTGATCTATTGTATACACACAGGCATTTCATAAATAATTTGACAGAAAGTTTAGTTATTTTGACCTAAGCCATAGGTTAGAAAAAATGTTTGTGCTGACTTGCTGATTATCTTTTTAAGATCAGGTTTATCTCAAAATTGTATATATGAGTACTTATAGTTATGAATGAGAATTTTTTTTTTTTTTTTTTTTTTTGTGAATCTTCTTGCATTACTTTCTTAAATTTGGCTGGTTCACTAAGTGTTCCTGCCAGTACAGTAATTTGCTGGAATACTGTTGGAAAGCAAATACAGAAGGGGTGTGAATACATTTGAAGAGAATTCATTTGCAAATCAAATGGATAGTGGAGGAGGAGTTGCATTCAATGAATCCAATAAAGACAATGTCACAATAAATACAAGAACATTTGGCAAGAATAACCTTTGCAAGGCTTGCGACCTCAGTTCTGCAAAGGTATTAATATATGTCAAGTTCCTACCTCCATTCAGATTTTTATCTATGCCAACAGATGTAGAGTTGGCCTGTTGAACAGCTTGCAGAGCCAGATCACTAAACTAGTGTTAGCATTTTAAAGTAGAACTGAGATGGTTTTTTTCTTCAGTGTAACCACTGTATATAGAATGAGATGAAGTTACATTATGTTTTATTCTAGGTTTATCTCTTATTTTAAAAAGATGCACTGAGTACTAATATGAAGGTCCTGAAAATAAACCCTAAGACATTGTAAATCGTACAGTAACTACCAGCTGCTGTGGGATATTTCTGTTCCCACTCTCCTATTCAGGCAGAGAGCATAGGAAAGTAGTCTGAAAGATAAAAAACAGGGAACTATTTTCTCTCAAAAATCATGAAGAAACAGAGAAGCAATTCAGTTTTTCCCATATTTCATGACACTGGGAAAATCCAATCCCCTGTTACAGTCACTTGCCTCAGTTTTTCTTCACTACAAAGAGAGTGTCATTGCTGCCTGTCACTAGTAGCTCATAGCTGAACCATCCTAACCATATACTAGTTCTGTGTGTAGAAAGTGGATTACATTAATTCATATGGTCCCAAAGAATACACGCATTTCAGGGCTGCTAAACTACTTATCCTTGCAATGTGTTTAAATAATTGGGGAAAGGCACTCTCTCTTTATTCTGGCCCAGCCGACAACGGCATCCAAAACCCTGAGAGGAGATTTCAGAATCTATGAAAACAGCAACAAGTGTTTTTTTGCTTTTTGAACTTATTCGTAAGTCAATCCATCAACAAATTAATATGGTCACATTTCTGTAATCTCCTCTATGCCTTTCCTGCTTATACAGTAATTGGTTACACAGCTTTCCTTGAGACTTGACCTCCTGAGAGCCAGTGCTTTGGAGGAGCTCAGCTCAGTTCCTAGCCTACCACTGGACCAATGAGCCACTGTGAGTGTTCCAGTTAATGAGGGGACCCTTCAGTAGTAACAATATTTCTGCAGTCACAAATAACAGTAAATCTCCAGTTCAAATTTTTTCAATAGACATATTTCAGCCTTCCCCAATAATAATGCTAGATCATGTATACTTAGGTCAAGTAAACACAGATTTGTATTTCTGGGAAACAATTTATATTCCAGAAAGCTTTCAGAAGTTCACAGAATTAAGAACATTAGCAGCAGTGTCCCATATAAAAGTTTCTTTACAAGCAAGAGCTTTAGGTAGGAAATGTTTTTTACTATTACATATAATAACACCTTAAATGTTGAATTAGATCCAAATGCCCTTCATAACTTTTCTTCTCCCCCCTAAAATCACCATCAATTTCACCTGTTTACAGTCCATGAGTAGCCAAAAATAAAACTATGAAACTATTTCATTAAAGACATATTTGATAAAGTGTTAAGTCATACACTATCAAAGCAGTAATAAACAGCAAACTATAGCAACAAGATACTGGTGGTACAATGCAGCAAATATTAATAGAAGTCTATTCCTTGATATAATGATTTCAGATTAGTATCAAAAAGGAGAGTGTCTGTCTCAGAAGAATTAGATATCCACAAAGGTAATAAACATAGCAGTCAGAAAGAGAAGCAAAATCAGCTTTTTGGAGGAAATAAATACAAACGTATGTCAATTTTTATTTATATGCATACATACATTCATATACATATGAAATATGAATTTCTGTTAGGTATGCATTATTTTAAATGGAAGACAATAAGAGTCTATACCCTACGTTGAGCTACTTAATATTGTAAGAACTAAAACAATAGGAAGAACAAATTAGTATATCTGGATATCAGTCCTAAAGTCAAATGTTCAAGGCGCTTTCTTCAGAAACAAATATTGCTATTTTAATTGAAATTGAGTTGTGAAGTAATATCAGTATGATTTATTGGATAAATAATGAATAATGAATCATGTACTTAGTAACAGTATTTAATAAATATTGTTTGATTGACTAAAACATCCATTGGAAAAAAAAAAAAAAGGAAAAAAAGATTGAAATAGGAAGGACCACATTGTCTTCGCTACTTTTCAAGCACATGGATATCAATCCTGTTTGCAGTAGCTACTATGCATTATGTATTGTCTTTGAGGCATGAATTTTGGCAACCTATTCTGTATTAGCTTTCCCAAGCAAGGCCACTGATTGATTTATTACAGATCAGAGCAAAGGTATGCCTATCATGTAGGCAGTATAAATGAACAAACTGTAGCTCAGGTGAGAAACAGGCAATAATAAAGCTTCATGATACACCTGAATTCAAAAATTTCTTCTGATTACACAAAATATGAGAAAAATGTGTCTTCCATACAGTTCCCAAAACTGTATCAAGCATAATTGTATGCTAGATTAAATACCAATAACAATATACATTAGCTTTTTACAAAGTTATTTTATACAATACAGAAATCTAGCTTAGCTAGTTATAAAATAGCTTAAATGTATAATATGGTACAATTAGTCTAGTCACTTATTATCTACTACTGGTTAAATCTATATTAGTTGTTAAATCACTTTATGAGCAGAAGAAGTCATGGTGCCTGGGTTTGTTAACTTTAGTGTCTAAATACCATGAAACTGCCCCATTCCCAACATACCTCCATATTAGCCCCACCATCCCCTGCTGGTGGATGCACCAGCAGCCTCTCATATTGCATATTCACAGAAAGCTACCATGGCAATTCTGAGATTGCATTTCCCAGCTAGTACATGTAATGTGAATTCTCATCTGGAGGTAGATGCAGCTCATAAAAACATGAGGAAGAAGAGCTAATTTCCTAACCTGATTTAATACCTAGTTGTAGGGATGCATGTCTATATTGTTTTTTGTAGAAGGAGAGAAACAGTAACAATCACAGATCAGTTGGTAGCTAATGTTCCCTAGCCCAGCATTATGCTGCATTCACTGAGACAAACCCAACTGGTTAATCCACAATTCAAGGAAGAACAACAAGTCATATGCTGGTGCAACGTCATTTCTAAAAGGTCAGTTATTTTTTACCTACAGTCTCTCCAACACTTCAGCTTGTGACGCTTGCATATGGTAGCCCTGTGGGTTTCCAGAGACCAAAACTTGAGATTTTGTGGTCCTTCTTGTTTCTACTGAATGCTACTCTCAGACTGATCAGAGCTGATGCAAATTGTAAAGCATGAACAGGTCAGATATGGTACTGATACTTGCTGCTTGACAGATGGAAATGATTGAAAGACATGTTAGTATGAGATTTTCTTTTCTAAAACCAAGCAATAAATAAAATCAAGTCAGCATATAACTAACTGAAAAAGTTGCCAACTGAGAAAGGACAAGCAGATAAACACTGAAATATTTCTACTATTAATTCCGGCATCAGTAGCTACCCCAAGGTGTGCTAAAAAAACAACCAAGAGTTTGGTGTTTGGGCAAAGGAAAATCTGAAGAACAACAAGTATGCTGTATGGAGCCTGGAAATGAATAGACAAGCAATGCAATTAGAATGATGATAGGCTCCCATCTTGCTCACCACAGTATATCTGCACGCTGCCACCACAGTTTTCTTTGATCCAATCTTTCTCTCTTGCCAATTATGAATTTTGATCAGTGTCATTTCATTCCCCTTCTTGGATGATGAGGTCATTGTATGGGAAGATTAAAAAATGATGTAGGCTGCATACACAGAAAGAATCTTTCAAGTAACTGACACAACTTGGGCATCTTATTACACATGTACATAAATGCATTTTAGACTGGAGCTGTGGAAAGGTAGTTTCGTGTAGGCGCTGAAGAGAGGGATCATCTTGCAAGCAATATTGAAATGGCCCAATTTGACAATTTCACAACGTAAATTTTTTTTCTAAATTGAATTAAATTCATTCTCTAATAAAAATCAATTTCAATTAGGCAAATTATATAAAATGGTTAAAATTATATAAAATGTAAATCCCATTCTATTTTTTTACTGATAAATATTTTTTATATTTTATTTAATTACATTTCAAAATTATATATTTTTTTTTTAAAGTGTAGAAGCGCAGAATTTTTGGAAAACCTTTTAACTTTTGATTGTAATTGGTATCTGAAGAGGCACAGGGAAAAACAAATACACTGTACAACTGGCCTGGTATCTTTTAATGAAAAAAAAAATCATGTATCTGAATTAGGCAATGACATTTATATAAGCCTGTTTCCAGCTGAGTTATAGAAGATAGTATGGTCTATACTTGCTTTTTCAATGAGAATGCCAAAAGTAGGATTATGGTACATGTGGTCAGAACTGAATTTGAACTAGGTTCCAGAGATGAAAGTCCATGAACTAATCTGTTCTACCAAGTCCACCGCTGTGCTGGCTTATAGAAATCCTATTAGCAGTATGACTGAGGGGTCAAAAGATAAGATAGCAGACAGCCGGAAATGCTGGATCAGACAAATATTTTAGACAAGAAAGACATTTCCTAACTACATTGTGCTTAGCCATGTATTATACATATAGGAAGTTCTGGAGACTAGAGGGTAACATTATTCTTGTCTTGTTCTTGTATGGGAGGTTTTAAGGTTTTAAAGTGCATCTGTGCTATCTGCTGGGCTGTCTTGTGTCACAATGACTTAAAATACATTTTCTCTTCAGCAAAACATTAGGTAACAAATGCACGTAGCAAACAGAATCAGTAAATTCATCAAATAATGTTTCATACATTTCCTAATTTTTATTTTTCATAAGCTACACGTTCTGTATTTTCTTTATTGAAAGGTTTCTGCTGTTGTGAAATCTACTCATTCTGCCTGTTTCCCAGCTGTCGACACACGGTCTAATCCAAAGTCAACTCAAAAACCTGGAAAGATCCCTAATTATATCAGTAAGCTTTCAATCAAATTCCCCTCAGAAATCAATATTGTTCCTGGAATTTGAGTTATAAAATAATAATAAGCAGATTTTGAAATTTCAGGCATAAAAGAATGGAATGGTCTTGTTTCCTTTGTCGTTCTACTGCTAAGAAGTTTATGCTCCTTTCACACCAGGCAGATGCTGGGGACACATGCTCAGCTGGCAATTGTAGTCAGTGCAGTTTCGGATCTGATCCATATTTGAACTTTGAAACAATTAACTGGTACTTCCCCCTTGTCTTCATCATGGACGAAAAGCGCTTCAAATTCTGAAAAAATTTTAATATGATCTGTTCAAAAAAAATTTAACTTGTTCTAGGAAAGATCATTTTTCTTAGTCTTTCAATATATTTCAATTTTATTTTTATAAAAAACAAACTTCTAACTTTTAGATGACAACTTATGTTAAATTTCAGAACAGATACGAATCAGTATCTGAAGTTTCTAATTTCAGAAAACAGAACTGCAAAAATTAATAGTGGAAGTTGGCTAGATAAGGAGCTAAGGGACTTGAGTATGAAAAATGAGTCTTATTCCATATGAATATGAACAAATGCTGAATTCTTGTTAGATCAAGGTTATAATGCTATCTGCAGTTTGCATTCCAAAGAACTGGAAATGCATAAGGTCCATAGTTTGCTCTTCAAACAGAATGTTAAGAATAAACCGTGATTATACAAAGCATTGAAGAAGAAATAAATTAAGAAGAGGAAATAGGTCAGGCATAAGAAAGCATTGCAAAAAAAGTAAAAATGAACAAAATCCTAATGAGCTGGATTTTGCAAATGAAATAATCGAAATGAGAGGATATTTATAGTTTATAAAGAGAAAGAGAATAAACTTTGAAAACAGAACTGAGGTAAAGATAATCTTGGTATGACTTAAATGGAGAGTAATTAAGAATCCATAAAGACAGAACCAGAGGAAGCCACCTAAGTTATTGAAATTGGTCCCCATTAATCACATATATCTTGCAGGCAGTGACACTTTGGAACTACATACCTTCTTCCACACCTCATAACAAAGCTCAGATTAAGTGAAAAACTAATGGCTGAAACACCTGGTTTGTCACAGTAGAAAAACAATCAAGAGCATCCCCGCAGCATTATAGTTTTGGGCAAAATCCCAGACAATCCTAAAAAATGTAATCCCCACCTAGACAGGAAGACAACGTTCCCCCCCATTCCTCCCATTTCCCCTTTCAATCCCCACACAGTTTTTGTTGTTCTCAGCAAGAGAAACTTCTCTACTTGATTTTAAAGGCCAAAATCAGTGTAACTTGAGACTTGAGTTTTAGACACCAACCAGAAACCATAGGATGCATCTAGATGTAAGAAGATAAGAAGAGCATTTGAAAACTTGCCACATAGTACTACTGGATGTAGGGAGAGGAATGCATTAGCTGTAAAGCTAATGAAAAGTTGTTAACAAAGGAAAATAGCGTCATTGGATAATGAGCTAATATAGTGATGGACAGAAGGAGCTTTGAAAGTGAAGGTTCTCAAAGACTAGAACTGAAGAGTAAAAAGTGAGTTTGTGTCCACTGATAATTCGGATTTGGAGGTGTCAGCAGGACTAATGCACCTTACTGCCTCTCCTGTCAGTGTGTGCGTTCCCAGTTTCACTTTGAGGTCTCAGTCCTCTGCCTGCCTGCGACAGTACGTGTATTACTTTGCTTCTGGGCTTCTTTCTTGGAACAAGCTGACTAAACTAGTATGGGGTTATGTTCTATGCATGTTCACGTAGTGAGTGGAGCTGATGGCACATTTGGCCCCAGTAGGATCATGAGAGGCCTGTGTTTTCAGATTTTCAGGGCTTCCAACACAAACCCTTGACACATTATTAAAAAACGCTACATCAGTGTGCTCTGACACAGTCCTCTCATTATTTCAGGCACTTTGCATAGGAAAAACATAAAAATCAGTTTTGTTTGTTTTCTTCAATCAACAGACACATTACACAGACCTACACTGTGCTATATCCCTATGGATGCAACCAGTCTGCTTCGAAGAGCATTCACTTTTAGAAAGGTGGACGCAAGACAGATCACATCAAATTCCCCAGAGACCAAGTTTCTTTCACTGTGCAAAGGGAAAAAAAACAGGATAAAAAAAATGAGATAACTTTTTTTTTTAGTGGAGTAAAAGAGAAGTGAGGAAATGTAGTAGTCCATAATTAACAACAACAAAAAAAAAAAAAAATTGAAGTTTTGCAAAACTTTGCTGGATTTTGGATTTCCGAGTTAGAAGTTACTTCAGATTAAAAACTGGAGTTCGGTAAATGGTAAGATAAGTAAGAGCTGCCAGTGAGTAACACACTTGCAAGAAAGACTACTGTGACTTTAGTATAAATAGAGAAAGGAGCAAGAGACACCAGTAACACCTTAGTTGAATGTCAAGATTTTGCCCAGCAGCATTTTTTTTGGTGAAATACTTGTAATCAGCGAGAAACAGACTTCCATTATGTTCATTAAAAACAGAAAAAATAAGTAAATCCAGTATTTTGAAGAATTCAAAGGCATTGAACGCAAATTCCTATTGGTACAAACACATAAATCACTTGCACTTTTAAAGATAATTAATGGTCCGTGAAGTAATGTAATATTCCTTTTTTTATGTGACCTAGTAAGGACTTTCAGACAACATATACCAATAAAAAAAAAATGACTGTTTTTAGTGTTAGACGTTATCTGCTTCTGTTTTTTTTTTCTTTCCTTCTCTAGTAATAGCATCATTAAAAAACAAGACTTCTTTTGGCTGATGTCTATAAAAATTAAAAAGATCAGATAAACTCTGCATATACCAAATCAAGTTTAATTAGTTTTATTTTCAATAAGTGAAAAACCATGTTATTAATGCTTAAAACACTGAAGGATTTCCCTTAGGAAATCAGGCTTCTTCCTACCCCAGACAAATGCACACAATCTTCTTGAACCATTAATTTAATATCCCTCCTTTAAGTACTTTTAAAGGATCACAGTGCTGCACCGCACAAGTCACTCACTTGGAAAATGCTTTCAGAGCTGAGAACTCTAGTCTAATTTATATTTTTAACGTATATTTGATTTCCAAAGGTAGAATAAGGTTTAAGCCTTGCTATAAAAGTTTATAAATATCACTGTGTGTTATAGACAAAACCTTGTATTATACCTGTCCCTCTAGAGAAGTATAAACAGCCAGCCAGTACAACCGACAAGGCTATCTTGGCAGCAGCAGATAACTGTTCAACCCTTGAAATCACTGCAAAAAGCATTTTATATTGTTTATGAAGTACTTTTCACTAAGATGTTCTCAGCATTTGGTTTTGTTCTCTTGAAGTTACATCTCCCCCCTCAGCTACATGTGGTTTAAGAGAAATGATACAAAGATGAGTCCTTGGTTAAGGAAGGTACTAGTCCTGTGGTTCACTTCAAGCTGACGGTACAGCTGTTCAATTTGAGGCTGTTTCTAAATGAAAAAAGCCTTTGCAAATTAGTAACAGAAAATAATTATTTGTATCCCAGTCATAACTGTATATTTACAACTCATAGCCCGTGACTGGAGGGCACTTTCTTTAGAAAACTCCCTACACAACAGTGGGTGTGCATGCTGTTTAGAAGGGGCACAAAGTCATCTGTCACATGAAAAACTTGTTTGGGAGAACTTTTACACTAGTAAAATCCTGCAATGTAGTGATACGGAACAGGAATGTTTCCTTCTCTTTAAATTACAAGTTCAAGTGAGTTTAAAGGTCTGAACAGCACTGCAAGTTTGTCTGATGGATAATACGGCCAGGCGCTCTTTTATGTACGGCAGTAGGTTTGATTCTATATTGATGAATTCACCTTATATTGCACTTAAAGTAGCAGTGGTAGAAAACTTTTCCTATTAAACCATATAACTTGCAGTAAATCAGTATGAACTGTATTACATACAATGCATCGTTGCACTCGGGTAACTGGAAACTCGACTTTATGTCTGCATAAACAGAAAAGGTATTAAAAAGAGCTCCTCTCCCCCAGGTAGTCACCATTTAGGAGTTGTGAGCCTGAGAGAGAAATCTTCAAAATCCTGGAAAAAAATCATTCCAGTGGTCATGAGGGTAAACAAGCATTAAGAATTTAATATTTGATTATTATAAAATGCTTATAACAAAATAAAAACAAGTGCAACCATCAGTTTTTATAAACTACGGATGCCTTGTAGGCATAGCAGACTGAAGTCAAATGATGAATTTTGGCAAATATCTCTTATATGATGCGTTATCCACAAGATAAACAATACTATGTCATGTGAACTATGAATATAGGCGCATTCTCAAGTACATATATACATAAATATATGCACATTTTGACACATGTGCATGCATACATCTTCTCTCTTTCCACTTTCATTTCTTTTCATCCATCTCCCTCATCACAGCTGCACACACAACTCAGCCCAAATGAAATAATTCTCACTGCTTGAGTTTCTTTGGTTGCAGACTTGAGTTCAAACCAGTGATTTCTTGTGCTTCTGTGTTCACATCTATATTTTTTTTCTCTACAGGATTTAAAGCTTGAGAAGCATGAAAGATAGAATGAAAATAAATCTGAATTCTATATTACAATAAATGTGAATATCAAAAGATTCTTTCACAGCTGCGTGACTGCTGGCATTTGTAAAGAGTCAAAAAATCCGAGAATATGAAAAGGCAGAAACACAGTTGGTTTTTCAATCAAGTGTACAGAGAAAAAGAAAAAGAAAATATCTATAGGAACAGCAAGAAGGTCCAGGGGTGAGTGACAGGTAAAACCTATTTCCTTAATTCAAACAGTCATTTCCAGAATCACTTGAGCAGGGGGTTGATATGAAAGATTGACATATTCAGTTCTACTCTTTAAACTTTAGTTTGCATTTTACCAGCAGCATAAGGAAGAAGATGAAAGATGTCCTTCCTTATTCCTTACTTAATTGAAGTGTCTATTTAGGATGACATTTAATAAAAAAAAAAAGCTACATTTTTTGTGTGGTTATTATTTGTAATACCAGAGCATCTAGGCTTTCCAGTCATAAACCAGAACCTTGCTGTGACAGTGACTCAGGTGCTGAGGAACGACTTTGTGTGACTGTATGTGCCGCATTCGGCAATGCTAATAGGCAGAGTGGGGGAGGACTACTTCTTTAATCCCCCCAGTAAATTCCTGCCTCCTGCTCAAAAATGTATCAAAAAGATTATCCGTTGCTAGAAAGTTCCTTGTTTAAGGGGAACAACAAAGGGGCACAAAGACTTACTGAGAAGATGCCCTATCAGCAGCCTAGCAATCATAGCACTGTCCTGGGACCAAATGTTGAAATTAATATCAAATTTAATTTCGGATGCGAAAGGAAATGCCTTTTCACTGTGTTCTCTTGAAGTATTTGCAAAGAGACATAGTTCTTAATAATGGTGAAGTATAAGGGAAGCTACTAACAAAAGAGCGATGTCTCTGCCCTATTTTATACTCTCATTATCTGCTCCTTTCCATTCCTCTACTTCTAATCCTCAAGTCTTCCATGTTCCACGCATTCACCAGCTTCCAGGCAGATACCAATTATATTACCTTGTCTTGCGTGTGTTTCTGAGCAAATCTGTGCTCATCATAGGCTGTCTTGCCTGGGTTACTGAACAATTCTAACTTAAAATTTTCAACAGAACTTGTATTTATTTATATCAGACATAGATATACCATAAACTGCAAAAATTTTGGATATCTCCATTTTTAGGGACTGATCATACTCATTAGAAACACATTTCTCTGTTGATTAAGACCATTAATTGTGAAAGAAAGGTTCTCTTAATTAGTTAAGAATAAAGAAAGTACGGACCCTTTTGATCTCCTCTATTAGAGAGGAACAAGTTGCCTGTGAGCCTTAGGAATTCACTCTGACTGTGGCTGAAGCATTACGTTTGTTTCTGAACTCACACATAAATATACATGCAAATATATGCAGGCACCAACAACCACCTTAGAGCTATTTTTTGTATTACAATTCTTGTTAGACAAAATAAAATTCAAAAATCAGAAATCTTATTCATACGGGTTATCATTACACCAAGAGCTGAATCTGGAAGGAAGATAAATTCAACTTTGCAGCTAATGACTTCAAATATACAATAAATAAATAAATAAAATACTGAAAACACTTAAAAAAAAACAGTGAGATAAAGAGTAGCACAGCTGGATGCAATGCAATACATCTGAAACCTGCCAGATAAGTTAAAATTATTTATGCCTACTTGTTAGTTTATTCTTAGTTTTAAATGGGTTGGCTATTACTTTTTATTTATTTATTAATAACTGATTTTGTTTCCTATTTGCTGGCATTCTCACAGACATCTATGCAAAGATAGACATGCACACAGGCAATTTTATTTTTTGGAAAAGCAGTTGGGTAGAAGTTAGTTATGGATGCAAGTGCTGCAAAGCTTCAGATTCCCACAAGTCACAAACTTTGGCTCAGTCTCCTCTCTATTAAAGTACTTTTACACCAGCAGAATGACTGTGACACACAAAAACATTTTTATTGCTATGCAGAAATGGTATCTTCTTGTGTGCATGTCATATAAAAATGTATCATGTGGAAATAGCATAGTTGCTAAAATATAAAGGTAAATGTCAATTGGAAAGGAAACTATTTGATTTGAATCTTTTGTGGACAGTTTGCCCTTTGGATAAATAGCAACTGTAATTATGAAAAAATGGAGGATGCTTTGCATATATTTTCTTTTTTCCACATAGATTCTTCTGTTTTCCAGCAGTACATGGGCAAAGTCAGAGATTAAACTGCTTGGCCATAAAATAAGACAGGATAAAAGCAGTTGAGCTATGGAGTGAAGGTGCCATTTAAGGTAGAGATTAGCTATGGTGAGTGTCATTTAATCAGTTCCTTCAGTTTATTAAATAATCCACCCCAAATGCTAGACATCAATTTTCATTAGAGCAGTTGTTTTTTGGAAGAGACTTGAAGGAACTTTCCGTCATAACTACATTAGGAGCAATAGTGATGGAACAGATATATCAGTACAAGCGAAACATCCTGCATGCTACCACATGTGGATTCAGCAATGCCCTCTTACACTGGAATGGCCAAGAACAAGAGGACTGATGTGTACTGCCATGCTAGCCCCAAACCAATCCAACCAATCCAATTTTCGCCTGATTTCCACTGAGTTCCGTGTAGCACAGCTTGACAGGATGCAAGAAACAATGCTAATCTAGGCAACCTTCAACAAATACATACATACATTTTACTTTTTCAGTCCATTAGATGTCAGAAACTGAGGGTTTGATGGTCTAATGAACATGGGCAGGTATTGGAATCCCAGCATTTGACATCACAAAGCTGGTTTTGTGCTGTTTAAATAACAATTTCAAAAAACTTGTAGGTGCTTTTCATATGAGAACTGAAATAGTACCACAACCAACAAAATTCTTTGTAGTTAACCCTCTTTTTTTTTTTTATTTAAAGTCTAAATCTTGAATCAGCTTTCATGAAACCGGCTACATCAAACTGAACTGCTCTCAGTGGGCATATCATTTGAAGCTAGAACTGCCAGAAGAGAAGCTGTCCTTTCAGAAATGCTTGCATTTTAGCTAACTGCCTTTTTTCTTTGACCAGCTCTAGGTGATAAACTTATAAATTTGCTTTCAGCTCTAAGAAAAAGAAATCTTTCATGAGTGAAAATCTTACAATTTGTATTAAACAACACTGACACTTGCATCACAATTTGCTTTCCTTCCTAACGCTTCAGAAGAATGTTAGAATATTCTCAAAATGGTTCTGGAATTAATTTCTATCCCTTACTGGGGTGTCATCTCAAGACAAGAAATGCAAAGCTGATTTATTCTCACCCTTCCTACATGAACTACCCTCTCTAGCCAGGGATCTTTTCAGTTAGATACTTAAACTGTGTGAACTACAGCAATAAGCATCTTGAACTCTCTTTGTGTAGTTTTACGAAGACAATACATCTTAAACAGATTACAAATGCAAAAAGTATATCTGAGTAAATGAAGCAGTCATACCACTTCAGAATTATATCCAGCACAAATTAACATTAAAGACTTACTTATTCTGCCCACAGAATAAAAGATTCTTAAACACTGTTCATTAGCAATCCAGTACTCGGTAAGATGGCAATAAGTTTGCTAGCTCGGCTCTAAACATTTATGACCCCTCTCAGCACTGCTAGTCTTAAACTGGTCCTGCAGTCCCTGCATGCTGCACACTCACACCAGTGTCCCTGGGAGCAAGAGGCAGAAATACCTGCAGATCAGACTCCCGACTGCCACACATTTGTGGTGTCATACAAACAGCTGGCAGCTTAACATCCAAAGAATATTTCTAATTTTTTCCACTGTATTATGCACAAGTTGTATTTACCTCACATTTGTGAGCAACTGCAAATAAGACAAAGATTGGTTTAACACAGTATTTTTAAAATAATTAGTCCAGAGAGAATATATAACTATCTGCTTCAATTTTTCTTTTTACTACACAGTGCTTTTATGGTGGAAGTGATATTCCTAATGTTTTTTATGCCAATGCAATTCACACTATATTGCACGTGTAACAAGATGCAGCAGTACCCTTGCCCTTGCAGGACTCATAGAGCTGCCCTCTAATCATGCTACTCTAACATTGAGTCACTGATGCTTTAGAATTATCTCCTAATCTAAGGGGAAAATTTCACAATTCTGGGCATAGCTATGGACTTTTACTAGCAAATTAATTTGGACTCTTATTTTTCCTACTGCCATTCTCCTCCTACTGGCTTGAAGCAATCTACCACGATCATCAGTTTCGCTGCTCCCTGCATCGCCCTGAGGAGGGGAAACAGACGGAGGTGCTGAGCTCTGCTCCTGGGAACGGCTGGGGGGACAGGAAAGACAGAAAGCAAGCCAGGGGAGGGTCAGACTGGGCGCTGGAAAGATGTCTTTACAGTGACAGAGGTCATACAATGGAACAGGCTTCCTAAAGAGGTGGTTGATGCCCCATGCCAGTCAGTGTACAAGAGGCATTTGAGCAATGCCCTCAGTATCATGCTTGAATGTCTGCTTAGTCCTGAAGAGGTCAGGCAGTGGGTCTCAATGATCTTTGCAGGTCCCTTCCTACTAATCTAAAAATATATCGTAAGGCATAAAACATGACTGGATTGCCCAACTAGCAACTTTTTCTGTAACTTGTGAAGTGTTTAAACTAAAGTCTTATCCTTCTTCTTTTCATAGATTTTGATTTTACCATTTCTCTCTTCCAGATAAAATAATAATGAAAATGTCATGCTGTTAGTTTAGGTTTCTTTTTTCTTTGTTTAAAATTACTTCAGAGTTTTTAAATAATCAGACTTTTCTGACATTTCCAGGAAAATAGGCTGACAGTTGCATGTCATCAGTAATTTACTTTAAATAACAATCGCCTTTACAATTATCCTAGAATTCAGCTATGTCTCTCTTGAATTGTAAATACTATTAATATGATGTTTCAAACTGGGATTTAAACAACTTGCCTTGCAAACTCTTCACTATCACTCTGCTACATCAAAAGATCATTAAGCCTACAATCAACACGCAGCCACCTCTTGCAGAGACACAACCACAATAAATAACAGGTACAATAACTTACAGAAAGGAAGAGCATTATCTAGACAAAACTGCAGGAAGGATTTCTGTAGGTAAGGTAAACTTTCAGACAGTATGATAACCAAATTAGCCTGTCTGTTATAAAACAGGTAATAGTAACTCAGCCATTAACAGGGCTATATGCTAAGACGCCTCAAGGCAGGACCTCCTGAGAGTAGTGAACCTGTGAGACTGAGAAAGATAGTCATGCTCTGTTGGTTTCTGAATAACATATCAATTGGTCTAAGGGAAAGAGCCTTGTGCAGGGGCAGCTTTGGGTAAACAAAGAGCTACTTCAGTTTTGATACTGTGTTTAATTTTCTGTACCAGAGGTAAAACTGGTAGGTACACAAGTTCAGTGTAATAGCTAACCTGCCGCCGGAGCCTGGAAAATCTCTGTGAGTGAGAATGACAGCAGTCAGCAGTCACAGTGCCTAAAGAACTTTATTATAACATGTGGAGTCAACTGCAAAAAGGTTCATAACGTTTTAAAATTTTACATTTTTCTCAGCAAATGAATAGTTGCTAGACAAAATCACTGAATTCTGAGGGCATGACATATTTATAGTCCTTGCAGTCATATTTAACAAAGTTGGGATTGGAGCTATTAGTGATTTACTTAATTGGTTTAAATCCAATATTAATCTCTTTAATAAAAATAGGGTTGAATGTTGTACAAAACTGCACAACATTGATGGTTAACCCCCCAGGGACTAAAATGGTATTTGACAGCTTTAACAGCATATATATCCTATATTCTTTAACAGCATATATATCTATTAATGATTCTTAGTATAGAAAGTTTGGAATTGTGTGACTAATATTGCCATTAGCTAGATTTCAGATTCCTGATTACAGATTACTTTGTAGCAATTCAGTTGCAATATTAATGGAGCAAATGGTCACTGAAATGCACAACAGCAGCAAAATGCAAACACATCTTGTTTTCCAGCCAATCTGATAAAAGTGTAATTCATATCACTGTAATGCGGTCTACTTACTTCCTGTCCTCTTTGAAGTCTGTACACTTTCACAAGGGCAAAATTGTTTTCTAAATAGAGTTCACCTGCATTCAGTCCTTTCTGTTGAAGTATTCCTTAAGAATCAACTACAATAGCTCTTATTTACAGACAGTAAACAGCCCATCCTCACGTTATCTAGAAGACTACAGCCTTCTAAACCCAAAAACATCTCACAAAGCCAGGCAGTAATTTCTAAAGGAAATTTCAAGCCAGAAAAATATATAAAAAAGAAAATATAAGATGCAACAATAAATCAATAATAAATAGGTGTATACATTCTTTTAATATGAAAAATAAAATAAAAAATAAACATTACAAGTTTTATTGCATTTTAAAATGGTCTTAAGGTTACTCATTTTAAGAAGACTTACCTCCAGGGTACCAAGAGATTCTGAAGAGCAAATCTTTATTTACTGAATTATACCAGGGATGAAGTTAGCTCTGCAGACAATGTAAAAAACCTTATTTTTCTGGTCTTCAGTTACAACTTAACATATAAACTTCAGCTCTGTTTTTCATTATTAGCAATATTAGATTGTTATTCACTAGCTCACTTAACTCTAAAAATAATAATACTATTAAGTTTATTGCCTAACCACTAAAACAACAGTAAAAAAAGAAAAGCATTTTTCTGTGGAACAAAATGTGTGCATATAAGAAAGACACCAACTGTAGTCATGTTATTCTGAAGAATTCAGGATCAGCAGGATGAACAACTTGAATCAGTGTTACTGCAGATATCCATGGTAGTGTGTTCTGAAATAGCACAGGTCTTTCTCTAGGATGGCAGGGTAGGGAAATACACCACAATCACCTGCTAATCAGTTTTTCATCTCTTCTAATATAAAGACACTACAAAAACTATCGTTAGAATCAGCATACTGTACAAGAGGAATGAAAGTACTATATGTGAGTGTGCATGTGATAGAAGGACAGACTAAACTACTGTTTCAGCTGACCAAGCCACAACAGCACCAGTGTGCTGAGGTAGCACTGAGCAACTGGATTGTCTGCTGATTAAAAAACAGCAAAACAAAAACCCTATCTCCCAGAAAAAAAGATGTAAGCTTCCTAGTGTCTAAAAACACCATATTTAATGAACACAAAACTCATTTTTATGATATAAAAGCGATGAATGAAAATAAAAATAAGACATTTCTGATATAACCAGAAATATCTTCTGCTTGTCGGTCTCTTCTTTGTAATGTCTTCCATTCTAATAACTTTTTTACTGACAAAGAGTTACTTCACCTCTTTTGATACAACCTACTGACATCCATGTAGCTCTTCTAAGAAACATGCTTAGGGAGCTAGGAACCTAGCACGCGTAGTACTGAAAAGCTAACCATCCTCCTTCACATAAGTGAAACTGGGGCTTTCTCTACTGCTCTCAAATTTATCTGCTGGCCATTTCTTTGTGTCAGGAAATAGATAACCCGTCTTTATAGGCCATCTTTGACGATTATCTCCTACTTAATAAATCTGGAGTGATTTCAGTCTGATTTAGGCAAAGCTAACTTTTCTATACTTTACTTACCCTGCATCTTGTAAACTAATCAAAGCCCAGGGACCTTTGATTTCAGAGTTCTACTTTCGGATACAGTGAGTCTCAAAGCTTCTGCACTATGTTGTAATTGTTCAGTGCAAGACTGAATCCACTGATGGCCCTTGAAAGTAGTGAAAAAGCACTTCGGATGGTAGGATGAAACTATTATTAATCTCCATTTAAAATGCTGCACTTCTCCCAAATAGCTGGCATCTGAGTAATCAAATGTTTTCAAAAGCAAAAAGAAGTTTTCTTTTTTCCATAGTATCTTAAAGGTGTCATCCAGTATGATTTTTTTAAATACATCAGCAGGTTTGTCACGCTACATCTGCAAATGTATTCATCTATTCTTAGGCATATTTACTTGTCTAATCAAACAAAAAGCAAACTGAAGTTTCTCTACTTCTATAACATGTGCTTGCCTTTCAATATATATGTCACAATCAGTTTTGGTTAATTAGTATTAAACTCAGCAACATTTGTCACAGAACTATGACTAGTATATTATGCATGAATAGCCAAGAATTGACTAAGGCAGTTTATTTTCCTCCCCTCCATTAAAACAGAGTTTGATAGAAGCTAGGATTAGGAAAAAAAGAACTAGAAATCAACATTAGAAAATAATCATGCAGATACAAAAAATAATTTCTCAGATCATTCATGCACTCAATTATATCCATCTCTTTATAGCAAGGAAGGTTTTTCCATCAAAGCCTAGAAAAGAAACCCTCCAACTGCCTCTGTCTCTGCATTCATTTTCCATTAAGAAAAGCATTCTTTTTTTTTTTCCCATCTGATCCCTCTCCCACTTTAGGCTGCCCCTCCATTTTTTAAATTTAATTTAATAATTATTTTACATGAGCTCTTTACATGCTTATGCAATCAAAATAACTACCACTGAAGAACATTTTGAAGAATAGTTTTTACTGCAGAATTTCAAAATTGCACCGAATAATAAGTGATGCTGTTTCACCCACAGGGATGTACAGACACATGCACACATCTGTATAGGCCATTATTATTACTCAGAAAATCATCTCTCACGACAGAGACTCCATTTCTATATGTCTGCTTTCACTCCATATTTGGCAGATGTCACAACTTTTATTCACGCATCACACAACAGATTCAGTGCTATTATTTCTATAATCCTAAAACAGATTTAAGGTTGACAGGTGGAAAAAGTCATTTTAGTAATCCATTCATTAACTAGATTCCTGACAACAAGGAAAGTAGTAGAGAAATTTTTTTAAGTTCCATCCCAGCCAGGCAATCCTTTGATAAACTTTCATTCCTGCTGCTAAGATATTGGTTTAATCAGTTCTGTTTCAATCAAGCGAAATTAAGCCTTCTGCCCTTTACCTGGACCCAAAGAAGCACTGCAACTGTTGCCTTACTATCATTCTTTGCTGTCAGAGAGGAACAGAAAGGCACGTGTAATCCTTCCAGAAGGCACTGATATACTTGTAACTGTAGATGTAGCTGAAAAATCCTTCCACAACTCAGAATTTGTGCTCTAAATTCAACATATGCTGGATGTGCCGTGAATAGACAAGAAATACTCTTCTGGGATTATCTACTTTTTAATTTACTTTCAAATACGTATATGTTATATTAAATGTGAACACAGCATTTAATATTTAAACTACATGTCACATTACAGGTGAAATGTAACTAACACATCATGATTTCAAGCAACCTGCCTCATTCCAGAGGCAGGTCATCCTCCTGGGAAATCAGGCAGCCAGAGCAACCTCCCGCTCGCAGACAAACACACCCATTTCTTCATGACTTATCAAGTAATGCATTCTTTCTTCTTCTGAAGTGGCTTGTTTTGACCCATATTTTATTTTCATTGCCTATTAACAAGTTTACTGTATCACAAGCATAGCTACTAATGACAGATCTGGTAAGGAAGAACAGACTTTCTTATCTTCTCACCAATACCTTCAAGAGAGTAAGGGGAGAGTAAGATTTCTTGTATCAAGAAAGCAGAATTCTCCATCCAGGTTTTCTCTCCTCTGTCCCAAGAAACAAAAACTACTTATTGCTGTTTTGCACTTTGTGGATTTCTTTACCATGAGATACAGCTTGTCCGGAGTACTTTCAAATCCACTACACAGTAGTATAAATAATTTCACAGCATAGAGGCAAAACTGAGCTCTGCCCTGAAAACATAGCCCCTCTCAAAGCCTTCTGCAGGTCCCCATCCACCGCTGAAAAAAAGAGGCTATGAAGCTCACTTTTAACAGAAATTGCCCTGTCAAGAAAAGGAATTGCACAGGATGAATTTTAAAATACCAGGCCCTAGATTTCATTTTATATAGAAGATTATTTGAATAATCCCTATTAAATCCTTCAGGATATTTTTCTCAGACAACTAACCAGGATAATAACAGCTAAAGCAAGCATAAATGAAGGAGAAAGAATAAGGTATTACATTCTATTCCTTTGCTCTCAGATGGACTACTTTTTTGAGTAGGAGGAAGAACATTTACAGAAAGAGGGGCTTGGTATATAAATAGCCCTAGCTGAGGATGTGACAATAGCTTTGCCTCTTCCAACACAGAGGAGAGCTAGTAACAAGAATTGAGCTGACTACAGAACTGGAATATTTTGCAGCTTAGATATCTTCAATAAGGCTAAGCCAGCTCAAAAGATTTCACTGCTGCTCTAACACACGAGCCTTTGATGTTCCCTCATCTTTACATCATAGAAGGAGCTCAAAGGGTTAATTAAAATTTAATGATATCGGCAGTACTTTGAAAAAGTTATGAACTTGGGTGAGATCAATCACTTTCTTGGACTGCCTGACTTCAAAGCCGACATTATGCAAAGGGAAAAAAAACCTCATTCTGCATTGAATTCATAAGCAAGGATTTCCTCATTAGTGGTCTGTGCACAGAGGAGATTCCAAGTTCAAACTGGAAAGAGGTGAGGTGCCAAAAAAATGGTTAATCGGAATTTCATGCCTTTGATGTTGATCACATCTTGAATGAATGCATCACTGAAAACTAGGGGACACTCTAAAAGTCTCAAAATAAGAAGTCTGAGATTAAGGGATGAGCAATTTCTTTTTTTTGAATTCACAACTTGTTTGCAGAGATTTAGCTAAAACCTCATTAGCTTGTTTATTCGCTCCCAGTGACATTCAGTAAAATGTCAACTGAAATAATAAAGTAAACTTTTTAAAAATGTACACATTTGTTTTGCATCTGTATTTTTATTTACTATGTGTTTTACTTGAGCTGATGGCTTTCACTTTCAGATCAGAATAAGTCAAAGAGCAGAAAGTCTTACTACATTTTTGAAGACAAATACATTTCAGATGACATAATTATGAAAACCCTCCTGCAACAGATCAAAGTTTGGCAGTGAGTAGTTAGATGTACCACAAAGATTAAGAAAAAATATTTTAATATTGACTGCCAGTTACTGTCTTCACTCAGAAAAAGCTGTGTTGGGAGCCTGATTCAGCACAAAACAGCCTTCTACTTCAGCACAAACCTACTGCGTAACTGTGCAAACGCATGCTGTGGCATGAATGTTCATGGAGATTGGGGGGAGGCCGTCCTGTAAACCCTGCCTGAGCTCTGTTCCCAAAAGAAATCTTACCCGGCAGTGCTGGTCAAAAATTCCAGAAGCACTCCAAAGAGATCGGACTGAGAAGGAAGGTCATAAAGCTGCACTGCCTGGGTTCATGTTTATGCTAAAAATATACTATGAATAAGCATGGTAAATTTTTAGGGTTTTTTTTTTTTTTTTTGCTTTTTGTTTTGTTTCTTTCTTTATTAAAATACCTAGATTTTGTTTTATGTTAGAAGAGGCAGACTTTATCTATTTATCACACTAGCAAGCATGCAGCTTTGTAGAATCCTCAAGCATAACCTTATGGATTACAGACAACTATTTTCCCTATTCCTTTCACCAAATGCATTCTAAAAATACCACTGTTGTTCGCTCTTATATCTCTTAATATCTGATGGTATGAAATCATCATGTGATAAGATAACTACACTACCTTACTAGCTAACATTAGGTACTAGGGTTTAGAAGATACTCCAGCTCTGGAAACTCAAGTACATGACCTCCCTATCCCACAAACTTTTTAAATAATACTAACGTTAGTACAAAACTAATGTGCTGAAGTGAGGGATGCCATACAACTGTTTTCATTTCAATCATGTTCACTCAACATCCTACAGAAAAATGAGTTGAGGCAAAGTAGTTTCGTAAACCATTAACGCCAGCTGGTTGATAATCTTTTTTGTTTCTGGGACAAGATGTTATGTTTCATTCTTTCCATTTTCAGTTGCTCTGTGTTTGTTGTTGTTTTAAACTTCGGGAACACATGAGCAACACTAAAGATTTCCTGACAAGCGATTCCATTAGGAGGTAACTGATGCTTAGTTTAAAAACAAACAACTACACCAACCAAACTCTTAGTCCATCTCCAGGGGAGAACCACTTTTAAAAAACAACAAAAAAAAATCTTTTCACTTTTTTCAGGGGGCTGGGAGGTGTTAACGTTGCATGGGTTAGGGTTAAGAACATTTAACATTTACAACATAGTTTATAATACTGCATGGACAATCTCCCCTTCTGTAATATACCTTGATTTCTGATGAGATTGTAAGAAGCACAGATTGCAGTTCATCGGTGGCTGCACACACAGATAATAAGCAATCCACAATGCCAGTGAAGAGCTGGGGGGCACAGGGAGCTGGGAGGGGACACGGCCAGGACAGCTGACCCAGACTGACCAAAGGGATACCCCATACTGATGGCTTCATGCTCAGCAATAAAAGCTAGGGGAAAGAGAGAGGAAGGGGCGGATGTTGGGAGTGATGACATTTGTCTTCACAATAAACCCTTACACAGACTGAGCCTTGCCGTCCTGGCAGGAGCTGAACACCTGTCTCTGATGGGAAGCAGCGAATGAATTCCTTGTTCAGTTTTGCTTGAGCACATGGCTTTTGCTTACCTTGTAAGCTGTCTTTATCTCAACCCATGAGTTCCCCTGATTTTACCTTTCTGATTCCCAACCCCATCCCACCTTGGGAAAGTGAGCGAGCCACCTGCACACAGGTTACATCACAGCAACACACAGTGCATCACCTCAAATTCCTGGTGGTAAGCAGCAATGCATTGCCTTTATGGGAGACATAAAATGTAGGAACAGAGAGGAGAATCCTAAACATATCTAAGTCCTGAAATTAATAGCATTTTAGAAATGCCAAAAATATGCTAATAGCCTTTAGATTTCCTTATTGAAGTCCACTCCACCCTTGTCCTTAACGTGTAATGCTGTAAAGCAATCGAAAGCACAGCAGAAGCAGCATAGTAGCAGACTACTAGGCTGCAGCAAGTAAGGATATGCTCAAATGCAACAGCTGTGGACAAAGAAACAAAGGAAAGAACCTGCTTACCCTTGGAAGGCCTCAGGTTTGCAAGGAACTCGAGCAAGATACCCTTACCTCCGCTGCCAACCCTTCAATGAGGTCTTGGAAGGGGTGGATCCTGACTCCACCCCTTCTGGTCACTCAGGTGCTCCCTGGGTTGGCCCTGCCTTCCCACCAGGTGCTCAATCACTGGTTCAAGCCATGACTTAGCATTTCCACTACAACACGTAAACAGAAACCAATAAAGTATATCCAAATAGTTTTAACCTGTGATAATCCTACTAGTTGTGAACTGAAATTACTTTACTTCTACTGCTGTCATTCAAATCCCTGCTTTCCTTCTAGAAAATAAGGAGCATTTAACTCTTCAAGAGGGGCACAGCAGAAATGGCTAGTGGTTGCGTTAAGTGCAATATTATTAATGTATCTGGTCCAACTATAAACAAAGTTAATATTCCACCAGATTTTAGGCAGTATGTATTTTACCACACGTATAGTGTTCCCTATAACCAATCACTGCAGTGCCATTCAACACTTCAATTTATCCGTAGATTAGGAAGACCTACTATCTTCATCATGATTCCAGACTTTCCATGAGACATTTATTGCGTTGTTCATTTCCTAAAATAAATCTCTGTATTGAAAGGTATCACTTCATTCAATGGATCCTGTTTGAAAGTTCGATTTGTTTTAAAGTGTGCTATTATATGCATAACTTTTTACTAGCTCTACTCATAAGCACCAGCTGTAACGTTGGACACAGTCAAAGAAATAAGTGAAAATGCTTTGCACTGAAAATGCATTACTGAAAAACCTCTGAGAAGTTTAGAGACAGTGATACGCCCTGAAATGCACAGACTGTCCCCTGTGACATCTTCCCCACACCAAGGTGATTTTTTGGGTAGTGCCATTCACCGGCCATTGAGCTGGATCAAAACCAAAGACATGGTGTTAAGACATTAAAGCCAAACTGGTTCGTTCATGTCAAAGCAATGACTGCTGAATTCCTTCCAGCTAATTCATTAATTCATTACCAGCTAATCAGGGTAATGCCCCCATTTCTTCTGTTGTTTTTTTTGTTTGTTTGTTTTGTTTGCCTGTTTGCTATCAGCATTTTATCAGAGTTGAAGGTGATTTGACCAAGCAAGCTTGCAAATCCATATCTTCTGATCGAGGAGTGAAAAACGAATCATCCCACAGTCAAGTAAATATTTATGTTCTGACTATTTCAGCTGGTTTTTATAGGGTTGCACTGTACAGACTTTGGTGGAATAGAGTGATTAGAGTTATTAACATCATCCTTCTTATTGTATTACAGTAAATAATTCAGCAATGTTTTGGGTTTTGAGTTCATAGACCTCAGCTTAATTAATTCTGTGACAAATAGTTTCCTTTTAAAGTGTATTCAACCTTTTTTGATGATACAGATGAAGAGGCAGCAGCAGCAATATTTAAAGTACTAGAACTACAACAAACTGAATAAAAACATTACAGTACATTTATAAGATGTATAATACATTAGTCTACCTAAATACTTTCTCTACTGTTTGGAAATGTTCAGATTTCAGATCCTATTCGAAGCACCTATTTAAAAAATTTTTCCACCAAAAGCCATTTGGATTTCATTTTCTCAAGCCTCATTTTGATTATAGGTAAGATTTTTTTCCCCATAGCAACAGAATTCAAACAGCAATGCAGAAAGATGAAGATCAGTACAGGAACAGTAGAGGAGAGACATGGACCAGTTGGAGCATGTCCAGAGAAGGGCCACAAAAACAATCCAGGTTCTCTATGCAGATCTGAGCAGATGATTGGATTTAAGAAATTAAAATCAATTTTTAGACTTAGTTTTACATACAATAAAAATTTTACAGATGCTGAAGGAGCTGTTGTGACACAGAAGCCTGTCATCAATCTCTACCAATAAACTATTTATTTGCATGATTATGTATGAACAAAAAATGAGAAGTCCCAAGAGTTCAAAACCATACCATAACAGTCAAATTATTTCCAGAAGAGCTAGTCACTGCTATCATTTATGTTACTGATAATTATACTCGACTAACATATCAGAGAAATGAACAATGCACATGTGTTTCCCTCACAAAGGAAGACAGTGAGTTAAGAAGTGAATATGCAGATTGGGATGGCTGAATATGTACACTTGAAGGATGAGTATACTGACAACAATAATCCATCAGGCATATGCTTTCATTGTTTGCTACTAAAGAGTGAGTATTCGAATAAACCATGTAGAATAAGCTTTCAAAATATTAAAATGTTAATCCAAGCACTTTGTATCCCTTCTAGCTCATCCTCTTTCACAACATCACCCATTTGAATGGAGGCCCTCTTCTTTTGTGTCTTCTGACCAGATTTATGTTTTGTTCCTCGGGACTCGCAGCTAGGGAGAACAGCCAGCGGATGCTTTAGCTGTGACCATGAGATACCTGCAGAGTGAATCTAACACCAGAAAGTTTTCTCATACAAGGAAAGATCAATGAAAATTAGCTATGATACTCAATTATCAAAAAGGAAGTTGTGAGAGGAAGAGAGAACTCCTTTTGAGGTCTCAGGCTCAAAGACCTTCCCAAAGACCTCGTGGAGCTGTGACAAGCTACTTGCACACTAATACTATTTTTACTATTATAAAAGGATCGTGTTTGAGAAGATTCCTAAGAAGATGTAGAGCAAAGAAGAAAAGCCTTTTTCATGATAGAAGGATCACCTGGTTATTGTCATAGAGATATGGCAATAAACGTAATCACGATCTTGCTGTCAACTTCAGCAAATGTGCTATATGTATTAGAGGCTCCCGGTGGCAGAAACAAACACATCTCAGCAATAGGAAGAAAACATCAGAAATCACATTTTGAGCATCTGAATACATGATTGTGGGCAGCACAACATTTTAATAATTCACATGTTTTAAACATTCTCTGATGCCTTGTCCAGACCACACTAATCACAAGGACATCAACGTTATCACTTTCTTCCACTCCCCCACCAAGAGACGTTACAGAGAGACAAATGGGAGAATCAGAAAGAGGGAAGAACACGCTCTACCCTTTCCAAAGCATATTTATTCTGCCCTACCATATGTTTCATTAACTCTCAAGGGTACAGTTTATCTGCTTTTGTACTTAAAAGTAGATGCAGTGCCTCTATACTCTATGAACATGTATTGAAATATTGCCACTCTTACTACCAACAGGATACATCATAGATTCCCAATGTCCAGATTCTGCTGTTAAATATTACCAAAATTAAAATGTTCTAATATGAGGTTCTAAAAATTCCAGTTTGAAGTCCTACATTAGTTTAATATCTCACACTCTCGGTAAGTCTGTTCATTGTCTGTGGAGGATACGGATTATCAGCTTCTTTTGAAGGAGCGTAATATAAATGTCTAGGAAAAATAGTCTTCCCTTAGATAGCATGATTCCATTTCAGCGAGTTACCATTTGTACTGGTATCGTTGATCACAGGAAGATTTGGGGCCACTTTTGTGACAGAAATGCCTTCATGATAGTACATTCAACCAATTCCTCTGCTTAATATAATATTATGAGATAACAGCCTCAGTATCGAGCGACTTTTGATACAGTTCCTAATTGTGGAAAACATAGC
This sequence comes from Numida meleagris, assembly GCF_002078875.1. Taxonomy (NCBI): domain Eukaryota; kingdom Metazoa; phylum Chordata; class Aves; order Galliformes; family Numididae; genus Numida; species Numida meleagris. The sequence continues at coordinate 5,179,696 of NC_034420.1, forward strand.
TGCACTCTGCATACTCTTGTAACAGCAATCCACACACAAAATAATTGAATGTATTTAGAATGTCATGTGAGCTTAATGTGCAGTTGTTGAACTACAATATTCAGGTTATTATAGCATTCCTAATAGAATCAAACTCCATTTTGTATACATTAAAAAAAAGAAAAAAGAGGCAAAATACTTTAGTAAGGTAAACTTCTTTAGCATGAACTTCCAGGAGCAGGAAAGCATGAAATACTTGTAACACTTCCGTAAGCTGTCAATTAATGCAAGAAAGATGTATAGTCAAAACTCAGTGCAGCATTTCTTTCTGTACCATTATCTGTTAATGTTACACTTAACAATCTTATGAGTAATATCAATGTAATTACTGGGTTGCTCTGAAATGGAAAAAGAAACTTAAATTTCCTAAGTGTAAGGTAGAATTTCAATAAAGCATTGTGACTGCATCCCTGCACTAAAGTAATTGTAGTTGAAGCTATGATGGCTTTAATGCAGAAAGATTTCTAGAAAAAAATAATGTCTTTCATTTGACAAACTGATTTCCCTAGGAAAAAAAAACATGGACATACTTATGCACAAAAATCATTCTCCAGATCCATAAGGGAAGTAAAATATGTTAGAGAAACTACATACTGATAAGGAACAAACAATATAAGTACTCAGCTAGAAAAGCGAGAGAAAGGGTGGTGGACACTTTTGGAGTCAAGAGGGATGACGATGCCAATATTCAGTCCCTCAGGGCTATAACTGCAATTTTTATATCAGCAAGTACTTTGTAAGATTAAGGTTACGCTCCCTACAATTAGGTGCAACCATGATGCTTGTGAGTTATCATAAGATGGAGCTAACAACATCAGCTGGTTACAGAAAGAGTATTATAGATTGTGACTTCGGTCTTCAGCAGCTTGTAGCTTAATAGAAAATGTGTTCTCTACTGAAACTAAGGACTCAGTGCGTACTCTTAGAGGGAGAAAATTCATCAGTAGTAAAGAGATTGTACAACAGTCCCTCCATCAAATGAGTGTCAAGAACAAGTAGTGCATGGGGTTTTGAAAAGATCATTGCACAGGCAGATAAAGTTCCCTTTTTTACAGATCACCAGAAGCAGGCCTAGGCACCTAGGCAGCTAAGACTGCTCTTACCTGAAAGCACTATCAAAGTCGCTTTCCATTTTCTATTATGTATTTCATTCAATATGCAAAATGATTACATTTATTTCAACTAAAATCAATCAAACCCAAAAAGTAGCAACTATTTGTTATCAAAGCATTTTGAGAATCAAAATATAAAAAATATAAAAATATAAAAGTAAATATTATATATATATTATACATATTATAATGATATATTAGAAAAATATGTTAAAATATATTAAAATGCATATTGTTATATTATATATAACTATAAAAATAAAAATTAAAAATAAATATATAATTACAAAAATATAAAAATAAATACAAGTACATATAAATACAAAAATATTTAAAAAGTACTTCTAGAATCAGCAGGACTGCTTAGTGAAATATACAACCACAGCACCAACAAGATCACAATAAAGAACGAACAAAGCAGCTCTGTAATTAAACAGCTTACATTCACCTAGCCTAAGGCCTACCAATCTCTTCCTGGTGCAATCCTGTCTGCTGGCAAGTACAGGCTTTCAGGACTTCAGTGGGATTCAGCCCTGTTAGACATGGTCTCTACAACTGTATTTACCTAGCCACCTAAACCAATTTTAATGCTCCACTGAAGTAATGCGCGTACCAAATATTATAATAACATCTCTGGCTGCGCATTTAAAGACTGAAACACTCTCATGTCAATAGCTTTCTGGACTAAACAATAAAATAAACGGGGAGAAAGATCCTTCCTGGTTTCCCATGAAATATTTAAGCAGAATTCATATCAGTTCAGAAGGTCAGCAGGGGACCAGGTGCGTAGCACATTCTCACAGCCAGGCTCCTCTACCATCTGCCAAGAGCAGCTCATTTTTAGTGCTGGAACGCACTGACAGGATGAGGTTAGCTAGGGCAGTCAATAAGACATAGTCAAAGCTTTGTATTCACACACATCCAAGTAACGCTAATAACCTGTGTGAACAGGAGAGCTTTCACGGCACTCTTCAGAACAGAATGGTTTAACAACCATGGGAGAAGGACAACGAATCCCTGTTCCCCAGCTGCAGTCATACAGCCACATGAAATTCAAAATCAATTGCAGCATAATGAGGAGAAAAGTTTGGAGAGGTAGATGTATATACATATATTTTAAGGATTGTGTTTCCTGGTAGATTTCATCTTACAATCAAACCAAAAATAAACTAAAAATCTGCCTTGAGCCCTGGAAGTAGAGCAGCAAGTCATCAACTACTGTATTGCAAAGGTGCAGCCACAGCTCTGCAGTGAAACCAGGACAATGGAGGAGGAGGAGAAGACAATTTCAGCAGTCCCTACAACAGGAAGCAAACAGAATTTTTGTTACTTGTGCCACACCATCATTTTCTAAATACCATCAGTGACAATGTGTAAACCAGTCTCTTCCAGTTCCCACAAACTCAGGGGCTCTCCACAGTCTCTCTACAGCTGAACACAGCGGATTATTTCCTGAAATATGCCTGGGCACAAAATGCCGGTGGTGTCTTGTGTTGCAGCCAGAAACTTCTGTAAGTGACTTTTCTAGTCACTTGAGTGTTGTAATGAGAATAGAAAGGTTGTAAAGTTGTGAAGGTTAGTGGGATTGCTGGTTATTATCAGACATGCAACCTGGTAATCAATGACTGACAGGATCTCTGAAGGGGAATGCATAACACAAGCAAGAACCTACCCCTCAAATTGAAACTTGATGACCGGTAAAAGACTTGTTAAGATTCACATCAGAATTGAGAATGTCGCTGCAACTGCTTCCATGACAACAAAGTATAATGTCATAATGCATATTATGATTTCATGCCAGGATGAAGCCTGTGTATTCAGGCAGCCTGAAGAGATCACTTTTGGAAGTGGTATACTGCTAGTTCTTAAAAATGAGGATTTTCTTTAATACAGAGGTGGAAAACTTGGACTATTAGGTCCATCTTATTCCCATCTCAAGCAAGATTGATCCATCCAGTAACAGTCACAACACTATAACTGGCAACATAAGTTGCTTTTGCGAGTTGCATCAGTCAAGGATTAAAATGTTGTAGTTTTTCTTGGAAGGAAACCCAAAAAGTTCCAAATCCAAACAGTATAATAATCTTAAAAATATCTTGGCTGTCTCTTCATGTCATGGCAGTGTGTAAGGCTGATGAATTTATGATGCTTCTGTCTCACCTTTTTTTTTATTTCTATCTTCTTTGCGTAGCATATCCTGTTATCTGTGTTCTGGAGCTACTATTCCACTGTTTTTGTGTTGTACTATTAGTATTATTTTATATCATGCACCCATGTGGTTTGTATATTAATACATAGAATATATGGAATATATTCTATGTATCCTGCTATCCAGGATATATTCCATATATTCTATGTATTAATATACAAAGACATCAGTTAATTTTCTTTGACTTCACCTAGTTTTCTAGCTTGGACAGTCAGAGTTTCTGTAGCAAATAAACTGCTCGAATATATAGCTCTTTTAGATCAATATCACACATATGCATTATTTGTATCCTAGAAAGCCCACATTAAACACTGATCCTTGAGAATGGTTTCTCAGGTAACCACATTCTCAGATAACCTGCACAGATGGCAATAAATCTCATCTCCTGCAAGCTGATGCAGAGTGAGGGAGAGACTGATAATCTGCACTGAGTCAGTTAAAGCACTTCAGCAATGATCCGTACGTTCTATGCAAATACATACAGCACCATATCAACACAGAACCTAGTGGAAATGCAGTCAGGCTGCTGGTTAATGACTTGGAAAGTTACATCTACCTTTCACATTCCTGTAAGTGTAACCGGAGGGCAGGATACTCAGTGGTCTGCCTAAATGCCATCCTTGTGGCCGGCTTTCAGCAACAATCTCAGCTGCATGAGTGGGTGGTTAGCATAAGCTTGTAACGACTGCTAATGCTGGTACCCAAGCACAGCAAGGACAGCCGTAAGAACTTTTCTCTACTTGAAGTGAATTTAGTATTCCCCTCTGCATCTCCGCTTGTTAATGAAATCTTACAACAGTAAACACACAATAAATAATGAGCAAAAATATTTTAAGGATTTCCCCATCTTTGCCCAGAACCACGTCCCCCCTCCCCCTCCTTCTGAGTATGCCTCACCCTGGAGAAGAGCAAGGTGCTCGTAAGGATGAACACCCAAAGGATCACGATGGGACAGTGATAAAATCACTGCCGTTTTATTTTAAATGGCTTTCTAATGTCAGGAACATTAGGAATTCTTTATGAAAGAAACATACAAAGCCTTAAATCTTCTATTTTTCATATTTAGTTTGAAGATTTCACTTCAATCAGCTTTCTCTGCTTCCTTTTTAGTACTATCTGTGGCTGAGTGGCTAAGACTGCCAGAGAATACATAACAGTAGTTAAGCAGTAATTTTCCCCTAGGAGAAAATTACTTTTTGCATAGAATAAAAAGGAATTAAATTATTTGAGGCTCAAGAAATAAATTTTTCTCAACACAATGAATCTATTTCTTTAATTTATTATTTTTAGTGCAGAGAAAGGCATTTTTTTTTTCCAAATTATGTGTGTAATATAATAAAGACTGCATGCATAATTTTTAACCTTTCTGAAATAACTATGTAAAAATTATAAAAGCAGTCACAAGAACAATGTTCATGATATGCATGGCCTAATTACACGCTGAGAACATTTGTTCTGATTTTTTTTACAATCTGAAATGCACCTTTTTTGTTTTCAGAAGCCATGGAAATAGCACGGCACACTTTTCAGAATAATGCAGCTGTCATAATAAGAATATGCAAATCATTATTATTTAAGATGAACTTTATCTTTTTCTCAAAGAGTTTTATGAAATGTGACTCATATAGAAAGAAGTCTCATTAGAATATGGGAAATATTATTCCCTCTTTTAATATATGAGTCTCAAAATAATGCTACTGGATGAGACAACAATTACCTTACTTCTATCTAGAAGTCGCTTGTTTCTTCTAAGTCCTATACTTAGCTACAACTGCTTTCATATTTGCCAAAGGAAAATGTTAAAATATTAATAATCCAGTAACCTATTCCATGGCAGTGAGTCACTGATTTGAACTTTCAGTCAGGCGTACACAAAGAACTCAACTTCAATATAAGCACAGAAATGAAAGTAGATATATTATAAAAGTTGTAATATCAGGTCTTCGTGTTTCCTACTACAGTAAGATAGGTGTTAGCACCAGTAATCACAGAGATGTTTGCAGCACAGGAAAGCTCACATGAGTAAATACGTACACTTGAATTTTGTTGCACCCTATTTGTGGAAGAAGTTAACAACTCAGAAAAACCTTACCTTAAGCATGGAAGAGCACCGGTCCCAGTTTAGAGCTTTTTTGGTATTCATATGCATGAGTTTAGTTTCAAATAACTGAAGAAATACTTGGAAATGTGATTACTAAAAATCTTTTGAAGCTCATTACATGAAAGTTGCTCATGTAAACTATGTAGGTCACTCTGAAAGTAATGCCTCCTATTTATTTCCATGGAAACTGCAACTGATACAAAGAGTGCAATAACATTATTTGATAGAGCAAATTCTTAGCTGCAAAACACTGTTTCTCAACACAGTTACCACCATTAGCTATGCATTTTCATCAGTAGTGAACAAGAACCTGCATGCCATGCTCATAAAAGTTTGCACCAGTAGAGATGTCCCGCTGTCACTGTCACCACTGCTGAAACACACCACCCACCGCCTCAGTGTGCTCACATCCACTGTTTGGTCTCCATAAATGTTCAGCAAGCGTCAGTGAATGTCCATGGGTGCCATTTTTTTTCCACATGGAAGAATTCACAGAATCACAGAATCCTTAGAGTAGGAAGGGACCTTTAAAGGCCATCTAGTCTAACTCCTCTGCAATGAACAGGGACATCCACAGCTCCATCAGGCTGCTCAGAGCCTGGTCCAGCCTCACCTTGAAAGTCTCCAGGAACGGGGCACCCACCACATCTCTGGGCAACCTGTGCCAATGCCTCAATTCAATCTCACACCTTTGCTCCATACACACTTCCATGTCAGACGTCATCCTGTCAGGCTGCCCCTCCGCTGCCCTGTGTCACACAGCAACAAAATGTAACGGGATATTGGTGGGAATGTTCAACCTCTGCCATCCCACCAACATCTGCCTCTGACATCATGGGCCAACATTTTAAAATAAGAAGCATTACTTTCAGAGCACCCCTCACATTAGGACAGGCATCTCAGTGGTGAACCTGCCCATATTACAAGAAATCTACCAAACCCACTTCCCCTGCTAGATTGAGAACTCTCTAAAAGGTCATGCATAATCATAATTTATTCCTGATTGCAGATGAAGTTTCACACTACACAAAGGTCCTCACATAACATCCACAAGATAGCTCAGCTTACATGGGGGTTTAAAAAAAGATAAAAGCAACCTTTTTTGTATTTGACAAGAATGCCACGCTCTGGCCCTCATTTTCATTTGTACTAAGGCATCTTTTTATTACACAAGGAATATGAATGTATCTCATATCTGGGTTCATTGTTAAGCCTGCCAAAGAGAAAGAAAACCTGAGAAAAATAAAAATAAAATCAATTCCTTCTAGTTTACATTAGGTATCATACCTAAAGAGATGATAGTTCTTGTAAATGTATAAGGAATTGCTAGGTGCTAGGTTACTACTTAGCTCCTGGATAATTAAGAAAAATAGATTTAAGAGTGAAGAAAGGTGAAAAACACATGAATTTAAATGTATCAAGATTCAGTGTGACATTTTCATTTGCAAAGATGTCATAGAAAGCACCAACTGAAACAATAAGGACTTACAAAGACACAGGAAGCAGTTCAACAATCCAACAAGTATTTGAAAAATGAAAGGATGCTTGTTCTAGAAAGTTCTTAAGAATATTAACAAAAATACAGCAGAAGAGCTATAATCCATGGAACAGTTGTAATGCAATTTGCATTACTCGAGGTTTCACATTTTCACGCTAGAGGGTGCTATCAATTTGCACACAGCGATGTAATTACCCTGGTTTACAAATAGGGCAAAATATGGAGAAGGCAACCAAACCTCCTTACTGGAAAAATGGTACTTGGCAATGTATGCTCCATGAAAGCCGTACGTAACAGAAAATATATCAGCCTGATTGACTCATTGATTAAAAAGAACATACAATAAATGTGCATAAGTGGTTTTAAATTGACCTTCCTTATTAATATTTTACTTTTTTATGCAGAGCATCCAGGTCTCCTATTTTTTACTCATAACTGATTTTGAAATGAATGTAGACATTTTATACAATGAAACCTATGAAATAAAATACGATTTGTACCATAAAGCAGATTTAAAAGTATTAAATTTGAGGCTATTATGCCCCCAGATCAACAAACGTGTATCTTTGCATATTTGTAAATATGAGCTCATAAAGACTTGGTAGTGAAAAAAATTATTAAAGTAACAGGGATTTATTGCCTGGATGCTAACTCTAAGCTCCAGAGAAAAAAAAAAAATTGAAACTTACTACAGAAGAACACAAAATCTGAGTAAAATACTAGAATAAAGTACCAGGAGATACTCAATCCAAAGCAAACTGTAAACCTGCTTTGGTGTTTTTCAAAACATTGTATTTTCACATCACATTAACTTTTTTTTTTTCCCTACAAATACAAGAATGTTCATATAAAGCAAATACTCCAGAAAACTATCAAAAATATTTTTTGACTTACAGGTTTGAGTGGGAACGGGTGCAGAGCCATCTTGTATGGACAGCCAGCCTTGCTGATGTACTTCAGCCCTGTTCCTGTTTAGAATCATTCAGAGTGCGAAATGCAGAAGACAGGCAGGTAGCAAGTGACAAGTATGGAATACTGAAAGCAGTAATTGGATTGAATTTAATTTTGAAATTGATTGAAATTCATTTACATATGAAATATGTTTTGCAATTTATTTGGTTTGGATTCTTCGCAGAATTTAGGTTTCATCTTGTGCAGCTGAGGCTGGTGCTTAGCTCTGGGAAAGGTGAGAGCGTGCCCAGGTCGTGCCCTGTTGCGCCTGCTCCCTGCCCACGCTTCCATAGCCAAGAAGAGCAGCTCTGCTGGTCAACATCTTGCAACAGCTGAAATTGCCTCAGAGGTGGGAAAGGCTCAACTGAAAAAACTCACAATGTTTCCTGACGGGTAAAATTCTTCTGTAGTTACCAGATAGTTCAATTATTGAAATACATAAGAATTCACGTAAATGGGAGGGAATGACTAATCATGTTCTGCTCGTCTTACTGCCATGGCTTTCCCTGTGGTAAATTGTAATCTAACCCAAAACAGTAAATAAACACATGGGGCTTTGGGTGGGAAGGACACACTTCCATTGGAGCCAAGGGCATTCCATTCGTGCTTTTGTACCGTGCTGTGTTCTCTGTGTATTTAATCATAGGTTTACATCAGCACTGTGAAAAGGTCACACTATGGCATAACTTGAAAAGAAGTTTTATTACCTTTTCTGAAGCAAGTGTAACCCAGGCTAAACCAGTTAATGCCTGCCTTTAAAATTCTACAATTCCATTCACTTGTTCTCAAATTAATAAGTAATTTAGCTGATGATTTCCTGCAGCTAATCTTACAGACGTAATTCTGCTTCAGTCTTCATCCTTCAAAGAAGAATTTAAACCTCTCTAATGCAATTCAGAGGTTCAGACTCACTTTCACACATGCCTCTATCTTTTCTGCTTCAAGTCCACATCCTGCATTTAAATGTACGATACAAAGAACTAATATTTTCTTGTATAATTCAAATCGTAAGACTGAAGATTTGGAAAAGAAAAAGTACTGCTATTTCACTGTTTTCTTAGGCAATAGCAGCTATCAAAGTAGAAGGTTCTTTGCATCATATCTCTTGCCATTTTACTGTGGGCAGTTTCATTTCCACAAAATTTCTTTTGTGCTTATCTGACATGGAAAAAATACACAAATGGTAGATTGTACATATCTCGATAGAGAGTAACCTTAATACAAGATTTCTTAAACTGAGAATTACTTTTCTCTAAGCACAGGAAATCTTAAATGTTATTAAAAGCATTACTGTAACACCTGACATGAACTTGTATAGAATTAAGCCCACTTCACCAAGATTCATTCCAGTTAAGTGCTACATCTTCTAACTTGCACAAGTTCAATATCAATGCATTGGAATATCTCTCACAATAAAGCCAAAGAAGAAAGACAGAATAAACATACATATCTGCAATAATTATAGTAAGAAATTGATCTTGGCAGACAGGATGACTTTTTCCAGAGGTGAACTGTCCCTTGCTAGCTGCCAACATATGGAATTTCATTCAGAACTTATTCGTAGAATTGGGAGAAATAGAATTTTTACAGTAACTTTAAAGTAGTAAAAGGAAACTGGTGTTATGTCGAACACATGAAAATGTCAAAGGCAGCCAGGAAAAATCGTGCAGCATCCTGTGAGCGATCCATACAACTACAACTCAAAGGAGAACATTATTTCTGCTTTTTATTAGTTCAGGTCAAGTTTTCATTACCTGAATGTGATAGGCCCAAGATCAAAGCAACACTTATGTACTCAGATGTTATAAAAAGTGTCTAAATATCACTAATTCTATAATCCTTCACCAGAGCTTTGAATCAAGAGCTTCAAGTTTTGCAATGAAATCAATGGAACTAAAGATATTTATCTCCAAAATTTCACTTCAGTTTCACTGATGAAGGGACTTACTTGCCAGTGAACTGTGTTCTTAAAGAAAGAAACTAAAAAATCTCAAATTAAAAAACTTTACAATAGAAAGACCGGTGAAGAAATCCTTGAAATAAAGTACTCTGCTGCGTATGATCGTTCTTAGTGCTGCTGTCTCTGCTAAGGCTCATCCTTGCTGCTGCACTGCACCGGCCCTGCAGTGGCTGGAACCACATTGCAAATTTTATCATATCCAACAACCCAGGAGTATGGATCATGCAGCAAAAGCGGAGTTTAAGCAAACTACAACATATTAGCTTACCACATCTCTCTTGAAACGCTCCAGCAATAACTAAACCTTTCCTCCATTAATGCTCTGAGCCTAGATTTCAGTATGCAATACTGAGAAACAGGGATTTTTATGCTGGGCTACAATACAGCTGGGAGACCATGCCGATGCTGGGGCATAAGGGGAATCAGGAAAAGAAAGTGAAATATCCTCTTCGCTCCCAACGACTTTAGTAGTACCTTCTATTAACTCATTCACATTTCATTTTATCATGCAAACAGTTTCCAGACTGAGTAGTTACTTTGACATCTGCAAAATGCAATGTGTGAACACTTTAAAAAGTCATTTCTGGCCACCTAATCCACTTTCCCTAATCTGTTTAGAGTTCTGGTATGGCAAGAATTTGATCAATTCGCTGTGACCTAAGAGGAACATGATTCTGTGTACTAAGTCTCTGCACTTGCACAAGACAAAATGATGAGAGTAGATGGCACTGGGAAGGAGATAAGCCTGAAAATAAGTGTAGTCAAAATTTTCAGTGGAATAGTTTTTCCTCAGAAGTAGTATTCTTGAAAAGATAATTTTAGGAATATAGTGATGCCAAGAAAAACTACCAACACACACTCACAGAAAATCACTTCTGTATATTAAATTAGTATATTATTTTAAAATATAGAATAGACTATCTATATAGCAATAGTGTACATATGGCATATGTTGTATCAAGCATTAGAAAGCAGACATCCAATTGAACTGTTTTAATATTTTCAAATTTCAAATATTATGGTATTTTTCAGACAACCCAGAAAATATGTCCTTTAATCCTAATATGGAATACTTTAGTGACTAACAGAGAATTGTTAGCGTTTTAATATGTATGCTTAAACATATTTTGTTTTTTAGCTTGCATGTAAATAACCCAAACTGACATGCATATTTTCTCTTCCAATGTATACACTTTCCATTTGAGTTAAAACTCCAGAGCAAAGACTCATGCATTGCACAGCTGAGCTGTAAGTAGTCGCTGTAGCACAATGGACCACCACAAACTTGATCACAACATGAACACGAGCTTGTTGATCATTCCCTATTCTACAACGATGCTCCGTCAATCAAAGGAAGATGCAATGGCAGAATCTTTTGTAAGGCTTTTATATTATATAACTAACACATTTAAGACATGCTTCTTAAACCTATGGCTATGGACAGTGCTCTAAGTGCGTGATCACCTTCCCTCCCTTTTCCCATATTTTTCCCCACACGGAAGCCAGCTGCTTGAACACTATTTTCTTATGATAAGAATAGTAGAGATAATTATAAGGATGATGGCCAAATAAGATCCAAATTGCCTTTAAGGCAGTATTTTACCATATTTATTAAAAGGAGTGGCAAGTAACAGCTGCAAGCAGACACTCCTGTTTCAAACACGACTGCAAGTAAAACAATTGTTTTTTCTTCTTCAGTCATCCCACCTCCCCAAGAAAAAATCTGCTGTTTATTAGCTATATTTTTAGGAAAAAAAAAATCAACTCAGGCATGGATTAATTGAAAGTTCTGAATAAAAAATACGATCACCTATTGGCTGAACTATGTTTTTAACCATGGCATATCACAACTTCACAAATAATCTGAAAAATCTATTTTAAAGTCACAGCAGTTGGTGTCACTTCACAAGAACAGAGCCTGTAATTCACTATGCAGAGTTGTGTGTGAGGTACTTCATCTGGCACATACTCAAACCCATGAATGGGTAAAGCACATCCAATTAATGCTGAATTTTCTTTGAACTTCAAACTGTCAGTAGACCAGAAGTGTCTTACTCCAATTACTGCAGTGGATAGAACTGAAGGACTTTCCTCTTTATACTGTTCTACTGAAGACAGCAGCTTTACACTTCCACAGGAGTCAGTTTCACAGTGCTTGAAGACTAGGAGCATTCTTCCCAATCTGTAACTCAGCCCCTTGCTACTGCAGATGAATGCACCTTATAAACATTTTCATAAACATGTTACGCTCTATCTTAAGTGTTATCTGCTATGCCAGTAACTGAGGTTGCTAACAGCTTATAGTTAGGATTTGCTGACTTCCACTAGAAATTTTAATGGGGCACTTCTAACATCATTGTGAGAACAATATCCTTCAACCCAACTAGTTCATCACACACACTGATCATGCTAAAACTAAGTCTGACTGGGCTGGACTTTCTCTCTCCTCAGGAGGCATGCAAGCATTTTTTTGCAATCCATGTGCCTATTACACAGACAACCTACTTCAAAGGTCTGTTTTGGTAGCAAATGAAGCAGTGAGCAAATGGTCTATCTGGTCCAAGATTTTATATATATCTCCAGCCGAAGGATATATTTATCTCTAACTGAAAAGTTACTGATTTTGCTTACAGTTCAAAATGGTGTTGATAGTGATTGTGTCAGCTGACACAGTGCTTCAGTACAGTAGTTGGGTACTCCTTATCCCCACTGGTACTCAAAAAATGCTACTGAAATTAATATGACTGTTTTTAAATATCTTATTTAGCAATGTAAGAATGCATAGTACTTTACAAAGGGACAAGAGTTTTCTCCTCCCATGATGATATTGGAGTCTACAGTTTGAGCATGTACATAAATGCAAGCAAAGATAACAGGTAAGTAATGCTAGAAATTAAATAGTGTGTATTATGCATTTTCATCCTCTTCAGACTTTTGTAATGCAACAGCCCTGAAAAACCAGTGCCACTATCTCTGAAGCTGGAAAAGCTATATCAAAACCAACGTTGCTAGTATGTGAATCTATATTAGCATGATTGCTTCCATAAGCTCTCAAGTAGACTGAAGTTACTTCGGATGAATAGCAAATATGCCAGAAAACATGGCTTTGGTCATCTTGAAAGTCTTTACAAACATGACATAAAGATGCTACAAATCTTGCCTGAAAAAAGAGGGCTAGATTTCTCTTAATAACCTCCTGTGGCAGGTTCTCCCAGCTTTCCAGTAGCGCAGGGTGTTAGAGCATCCATACAGGATGCTACTCTTCTGTTATTTCCTGCAGCTGACGCAAGGGAAATTACTTCAGTAAGAATGAGTCAAGTCCCAGCTGTTTTTCCTCGACTTGGCACTGGTATGTGAATGACAACATGTTCCCTTCCTGAAAGAATCTTTTCAGAGTAAGGCCTATTGTGTGTTAGGTCTCTATCAATATCTAGCTAGAGTAGCTCCACTTTCTAATAAAACACATGCATAACATTGAGAGAGCAAGCAGTATCGATCCTGACAGGACACTCACTGGGAGGTGAGACCTCCTAGGTCCTCAACCTGGTTTCTGAGAATGTTTATTTACTCAAAGAAACATCAACAAGAAATTGAGGGCTTTCCTAAGCCAGTATGTGTTAATGTCCTGACTACTGATAGAAGAGAGAGAACTCAAATTCCATCAGGCAAAGGATGGAGATGATTCTAATTCTTCAACAAAATAGGTGAGTGCACGTATTGCTGGGAAACGGGATAGGAAGGTACTACTTCCTTCTAAATTTTTGTCCAAAAATGAAACAAAAAAGTCATCAAGCTATTTTCCTTTTCTTAGAAGGGGGAAAAAATAAGTCACTAAATGTAGAAAATAACACTGGTTTTGAGTCAGAACACATTTGTAGATTTCATTTTGGTAAGAAAGCAATAGGAAATGTGAATTTGTTATGCAATATTTTGGTTTGGTTCTAAAAGTATAACATCAGCTATTTGATCAGTCTACTATCGCTCATCAGTTCAGTTAAGAGACAGAGACAGAAGCAAAAGAGTGAGTAAACAAAATATGAATTTCATTTTTGGGTTTAACATGGTTTTGAGGCAAGGCTTGCAGTGTAGTATGGGTAAAATGCTGGAGAAAGTTCAAAAAAATTGTGCCAAGAATTACATGATAAAGAATGGAAGAAAGCTATGTTGTATCTACTGGATGACCAATGTGGGAGGACACAAATAAATTTTGGAGCAAGAGGTAGAAAACAGAAGTCAAGGCAAGAAAATGTAAATAAACAACATGTCCAGGAAAAATATTGAGAAGTACATATTGGCAGAGACAGAGGAGCAAAGAAAAGTCAAGCAGCACTGGGAAGGGAGAAGAAGAGGATGATGTGTATGAAAATAACAATGCAGGCAAAAGTTAAGGCAGGATTATTCCTAGCAAGCATCCAGTTCTTCAAACCCAATGCTATTTTCTGAGAAACCATATCAGAAAGTATTCATCATTTGACAGGGAAGAAACTGCCAGGAGTAATGAACAGAAAAATAAAAAACCAGACAGAGAAGCAGTGAAAGACAGATGAGTTGGAAAATGGGCAAGTAAAAACAGCAAAATCAGTCACAACTGCCTGGAAAAGCACCCCAGCCAATAATTGGTGGCTCCTAGTTCCCTGCTAAACATTCACATCGGGTGAGTAGTGGGAGGGAGAAAACCTGCTGAGTGTCCTGTTGTGCAGACGAGGTACTTCAATGACAAGCACTTCGTTTTACAATATTATTTTTGTACACTTTTAAAACTGAAGCATTTATAGAAATTTTATCTGTACTATTTCTAATTCATAACTGAACGCATTTGTTCTGAAACAAAAAGCATTAGCTGATGGACATGGGTTGAGATTAAATATCACAGCAATATTTGAAACATAAATAGGTTCTTTAACTGACACCACTGTGGTAACACTACAGTTTTATTTCTCACTATCTTTGATATACATCTTTCACTATCCAATAACAGCTCTTTGACCAGAATTGTGGTGTGTTTACCAACCTTGAAAAACACAAATCCTTGTCCTTCTACATCAATAAGACAACTGAAAGAGCCAAATACTTGATTTCCTTTTTCTATTTTTAATATATAATAGTGATTTTATTCTGAGTAGCTACGATACACAGCTCTTTGCATTATGCGTTATTTTTTAGAAAGATTTTTAAGATGTATGATATCTTCTTACCTTTAATTTTCAGTCTTCTTTCGGGGCTAATCTGTGGATAAGCGTTTACAAGCCCCCTACTATGAAAGTCAAATCAAGTGCCCTTATGAATATGCATGAACAAAACAACTAATATAGACATTTTCTATGGTTACTTACTGTGCTGGGTGGCCCTAGAAGCCATTCCAAATGGTTTTGATTTTGTGATTGAGATTCTTAATGGTAGTAATTATCTGTTGCAGCCATGCAGTACCAAACATGACGGGTGTTAGAGATGCTTAAAATAAATAAATAAATAAAAGCCCTGAAGATGCTAATGCTCACATTTTAGTTCCTACAGGGCAATTAGCCCCTGCTAATGATGTTTATATTTATATGCAAATGTATAAAAAAGAATCTTAACAGATACTTCATACTTATGCTCCTGGGATAGCTGAGTTTCCCATCTGTCTGTAGAAAATATCTTCCATTAGCTGTATGTGTTGCTGATTTGGCAACAAGAACTATTTAATCTCAAGTAATTTCTTTTTGATTTTATGTTTTTCCATTTCCTTCAGTTCTGTCATTAAAAAAAATCTACTTAAGAATATGAGAGTTACATAGTGCATCTGCAGAGGTTTTAGGCACACTTTCAACAAGTAACGAGTCATAAATTTTGGTTTGAGTTGCTATTTTTTTTCTTTTTAATTGCTTCAAATACCACTGATTTTTAACTCAATAATAATGATTTGGTAGACTATACGAACTTTTCAGAGCCACAGCTTTTAAAGTCACTCACTAGAGAGTCATTGCTCACTTTCTAATGATCTCCATGACATGCAAGCAAAAGTGACAAGGCTATCAATGTTTAATAGTGTCTTTTCTAATGAACAATTATTTCTTTTCCCCAAGAGTTGGCCTTCTTGAGATCAACCTTCTGAGCATGTTGTAATGTAAAATGCAATGATATAATGTAATTATATCACAACAATTATTTTAGTTCAATTTGCAATAGCTAGTTACCTAAGCATCCAAGAAATCAAGGAAAATCTGTCCTTGCAAAGGACTTTACATTATCCTTACAAGGATTTGCATCATCGCGTACAGATTTTAAAATTCTCAGAGTGAGGTATGTTCAAGTTACCCCAAAAATTATCTCAGAATTTAAACATCTTAGTTAACAAACTTAAAAGTTGACTGATCAAAGCTTTAATAACTTTTGATGCCATTTTTTTCAAGCCAACAAATATAGGAACATGATCTAAAGATGATTTCAGGTCTGATGATTTTTTTCTGGGAACAACAATATGTATAAAAAATGAACCAACTAATTTCTGGAAGTACTCCTAGTAACTTCAGTAGCTCTCCTGCACACCACTGATGCCATGATTTGGATTATTAAATCAACATGTAATATATTTTGTATCTTTCATGCCATTTTGTATTTCACATGGGTGCAAACCTGATGGACATCTCTGAAACAAATGCAAAGCTAACCCAGAGCCTTCCTCCATTTCCTGTGCAGCTAACCTCCAACAACTGTGCTTATATGCAGCACAGCATAACTCACATACTTCTTGTTGAGCTAATTTTTTTTTTTCCCATTCATACTTCAGTACAACGTTAACAACTAGCTCACAGTATTCCTAAGCAACAACATTAAGTACGGAAGAGGGTGCCTCAGCTATGGCTTTGTTATGCTGCAATGTAAAGATAAAGTATTAACAGACGAAGATCGTCTTGTTTTTCTGTTATGAATTTACTCTATACATGCCTACTAATCACTAGAAGATGAGTTGTTTCTATTTATAATCCAGACTTTAGGAGCTTAGAAAAAGCACTTGCCTTGCAGGTCTCTCATCCAATATCTGAACAATCAGAATGCATGACTAATTCTCATTAAGCTCAATGGCTTTAGCTGCAATTCCCCCACCTGTCTCCAAGTTTAAGATTGAGATTTTGATTAACTCTTCCAGAACAAGGAATAAGGCTTTTTATTTATTTATTTATTTATTTTAATTACTGAATTGTAGTAAGTAACGTTGCAATGCTGAAATACCATCGGGCCTGTTTCTGTCTCACCCCACAGCCCATTGTTCTCAAACACTAGAAGGGAATAAAAAGAAAATAGGAAAAAGATTCAAGCAGAAGCAGAAGGATCTTGCATATAAATGTATCCTCTTATGTTTTTATTCAGAGAAGCCCTGGTCTAATTTTTCATGATCAGACTTCTCAAAGATTGCACCTTCACCCTGAATATAGCCGTGACAAGTAAGTCAAGGTCCAATGATTCCAATTAGAGAGGTTTTCTCATGAAGGTAAAGCATATTGCGTGTCCTGACAATACTATATTACAGCAAAATTATTGTGAAAAGGTTTATCTTTAAAGAGGGTAGTAGTAGCTACAATCATCTTATTCAGTGACTTAAAAATGTGGCATAAAGCAATGGATAGCACAAAATATCTGCCAAGTGCAATCATTTTCTCCAATCAGTGTTCCACAAAGCAGAGCAATTACTTTCATGCATTTTTACTCTTAGAAAAGAAGAACGTGGCAAATGGTGACACATTTTCAGCAACAATTAGAATGAATTTTCAGTATTGTCTCTAACTCTCTATTTGGTTTTACCTTTTTTTTAAGTTAAAAGACAAAATCCAGTTTAATAATGATAAAATATTGATATAGTGCTAACTGAACATGGAAATATGTCTGTAAAACTGCAAAGGAAGATTAAAATAGGATTATATTTCATAATTAGAGTGGAAGGATTAGGGAAACGCTAAGTAGCAGATACTGTCTACAAAAGAATGTTCAACATTCCGTTTTTTTACAATACTATCTGTAGGCAAAGAATAACACTCAATAGACAAAGTTTTTTAAAGATGCATCAACTTATATCTCAGTTTTCACCATAAAAGCAGTATGAATGTATCAGATTGTTCATGAACACAAGATTCCCCTGAAGAATTAATAGAAGATATAAATTAAAAGTAATAAAATCTAGATAAGGTTATGTTTTGCAGGAAAAGACATCAGTGGAAATAGAAAATCAAGAATATGCACTACTTCAAGAAAAGTAGAAAATAAAACCATTTTGATGAGGATGAAAACAAAAAGAGGGAAGTCATGTTGGCATACATTAGCACAGGCCTGGTGTTAACTAGTTTCCTTATCTAATGAGTCAAGGTAGTTTGCAGGAAACCTTGGAGAGACATTCCTCTTTAGGCACCCCAATTAGCAGGGAAGGAGGGCAAAAGGAGAAGAGACCCATGAAGAGAAAATACTAGTGACTCCAAGGATACAAATTACTTATTGGTATCTAGTATCTATGGATTGCATTAAGTATTGGTGGTATGGTGCATACTTGTCCAAAATAGAAGAAAATATTGTTTTGCTATTTATTCTAGGAATAAAAAGATGGAAAATTGTAAGTTGTACATTCTGGGAAGAGTTTGCTTGCACTTTACCTAGTGGCTTGAGACACTAAAGACAAATTGCACAAAATATCTGTCAAATGGAAACCAGGGTAAATGGAGGCATTAAAACTTCTCAGTAGAGGCAACACTTCACTGCATAAGAGAACTATTCAAAGAGCCATGGCAACGTTTCCTTTGTTAGTAATGCATCAAATCAATAATGTTGCCATCCAGGGAATGATTTTCTTCATTATTTCACTAGCACTACAGTTCACCAAGTAATAGGAACTGAACAAATACAAATAATTCAGTGGTTAAAGAAACAGCATTTGACAAATGAGCTTCACCCACCATTTATTTGAACAACTCTATGGATGTCCAAGGACTGAGATTTGGGGCTGTTTGTTAGCTAATTGTGATGCTATCAGTATTCCATGAGCTTCCTACAAGTGATTTGAAGTAATCTATGAAGATAAACTAATTAAGCTGCCTGGAAGAGCTTTTACAATGTATAGTATATTCTAAAATATTAGATTGAAACCACAGTCAAGGAAACGCAGCAACAGAACTGTAAGCCATTTTTAATTGATAAGAAGACTCAGATTTTATTTATTATATACAATAAGAGAGATCAATGTCTATGCTCAACGGAGATAAGCTGTTTTTAAATGCCTCCAAATAGAAGACTGAAATATATTTTCAGTGACTTTCTATATACTCTAAAGTCACATTAACTGGAAACATAACCTTACATTTCCCAAAATTCTACTTAAAATATAGTAGAGATTTCTTTCTCCCAGTGGCATTTTGGCCATGTACACATATGCAGTCACAAAAATATTACATGGGCATTTTCTGCAACGTTTTCTTAGTCAATATTTATCCTTAACATAAGAAACATGCAAGTTGTTTAATTTTTCATAAAAACGCTGAGAAAACTTGGAGTGTAAATTTTGAGTGTTTTGAACTGAAAAGCATTTGGACACTTCCCACGATTTTCTGAAATGTAATTGTTACTTTAACAGGGTATGATATCATTCTACCATTGGTTTGCCACTTTCACATTTGACCTCATGTAATTTGATCACACTTTGTTATTCTTTTCTTGTGCTTTGTGAAAATACAAACATGATTAGGAACATGAGACTGACCATATCATATTACCACTGGCAAACCTGCTGCTTTTTGCACACACAAATAGACTTACTGATCTTTCAGCTGTTCTCAGAACATTCCCGTTCCCTGCACTCCCTGTAAAGTAGCTCCAAGTACACTAAAAAAACAAGCTGAATGCCTCCAGCTGCCCAGTGCAGAAGTCTAAAAAATGCAACACGGCATCAGAACGTAGCAGCAGAGCTGAAGTAGATCGCCATCTTTCAAATTGTTTAGAGTGGCCAAGTTATCCCAGGTAAAGGCTTCTATACGATGTCCCAGTAGCAGTTCTTGCCAAGCTAACGGGATAAAATTTACTCTTGGCTAGCCAACAGTTTATCCTTGAGCACTGGAAAATGACATAACCATCAAACAAATAAGAAAATTATTTATATGGTTAAAAGCAGTACTACATGCTTTCCTTCCAATGATTAACACTCCTTATAGTGTCTAGTCCAACCATACATATTACCAAACCACATTCATCTGTTTATTAAGGAGTACTCACACTCCTCTTTCAGTCTTCTGTTCACTAGATTTAAGAATTCAGATCCTTCACTCTTTTCACTGAATAAGTGTTCAGACTTCCACTGGTTTAACAATCATATAGACTTTGCTTGCTTGTTTAAATAAATATAAGTGGCCAACACTAAGTACAATATTCCAAAAAGTTCTAAAACAATACATGGCACTCAAAGTCTAGTATTTCCCTTGTATTTCTGAAAGCCTTTCTTTCTTGGGTGGATGCCATACTTAGAATTACCTTTGACAACCACTGATAATGATCAGCTTCTAGGGAACAATACTTATTAGATATTCCGTAAAAAATGACTAAACTCCACTGTTATATTTCATTCCATTTCTATTACACTTTTCCTTTTAGCCAAGATTTTACATTAAAATAGTGTTTTTACTTCCTGTTGGAATACATACCCAACTCTGAACACAGCATGTGCTTAGGTTTTATTTCTAAAATTGTGTCAAATGATCAAGTTGGAAAAAAACATGGACACAGAGACTTATGGAACTAGGATTCTTTTGAAAAGAAGACATAACAAGAATTAATGACAACTTATGTTTGTGGTCCATGGTGAGGTGCTGGAACAGGTTGCCCAGAGAGGTTGTGGATGCCCCATCCCTGGAGGTGTTTAATGCCAGATTGAATGGAGCCCTGGGCAATCTGATCTAGTACTTGATCTAGCAGTTGGCAACCCTGACTGTGGCAGGGGGTTTGGAACTTCATGATCCTTGGGGTCCCTTCCAACCCAAGCCATTCTATGATTCTGTGTCAGCAAAGAAAAACCTAAATTGTAATTAAGTGATGCAGTAAACATGATGCATTAATGGACTAAGTGATGAGAGATTCCTAAAGAAGAGACTGTCTAACAGCAGTAATAAAGAGTTTTAGTCTGGATTCATGATATTTGGTAGGAAAGCTGATAGATTTCAGGAAACCAATATCACTACCGTATATTACTGTATTCGCTACCAGAGTAAAGGACAATAATTAAATTAAAATCTTTTTTCGTGTTGTAAATTTAATTATCTGTGTCAAAGAAATGCAGGACTACAATTCTCTGCATTAAGAAATTGTTATAAGTAGTTAAGGTTATCTTGAAAATTACATTTTTCAGTGCTTTTAAGGTATTCTTATTCTTACCTATACAAAACAGTAACAAATTACCTAATTGATATGAGACCATGCCATAAGTATAATCAAGAAATAAGTCCAGAACAGCAACAGAGAACTTTATTATTGCACTGCTTTGATTTACCTTATTTTTCTATTAGTTTCCTCTTATTTTCTGCAAAGATTTGAGAGTCATTACTCTCTTAAAAGACTGCTGATGGTATTTTTCTTGCTTTTTAAAAGTTTCTGATCCTTTTGTATCTTAGAGATAGTCTGTTTCTTTGTATTCAATCATATGCCAAAAACTCCATGCATTTTCTGCATTAAGAGATATTATAAAAAGATACTTTGTCTTAGCTATGGGTAGGTGACATTAAAAGGGTAATTAAAGTAAATGAGGCATATAGGAAAAGCCTAGAGACATGTCCATTGGGGAAATTCTATCAGCATATGGATGTCTAGAATATGATCATCATCTAATATATATTTGGGCTGCCGAACACATCACATATTTGACGACAAGATAAACACAGCCTCGTTAATTAATTGCCTCAATAGTTTCCACAGGAGGAATCTTAGGTCTCTTCTTCATTGCTCTTCTTACACTTCCTCCTCGAGTGTGTGTAATTTAGCTCAAGTCGTGCAAAATATTCACACATCTGCTTATACTTGCTCCTTCTACAGTAAAATATCCACAGTGGCAGCAAGGCTATAGTAGTCCCCATAATTAGTTGTTATAAATACTTTTTATTCTCACATTTTGAGGAAAAGACTGCTATCTCATTGTCCCTGCAACTCCACTACAACCCCATATGCAATCATATTTCCCTAATAACTAGATTATTTGCAAACTTGACATCTACAGGATACAAGGTGTGGATTCAGAACATGATCTGATGAAAACCAAATTAATATGTATTTAATTGCTTTTTTTTAAATTAAGTTTACACCATCAATGTTACCATTATATCACATATGGATATTAATAGGGAAACAGTAACTTGCAGTAATTATAAGATGCTATACTTTTATTTATAAGAAACTGTAACCATGGGGAGAGAAAAATTCACAAGACACTAACCCACATCTCATAATCATCTCCCTCCCTCCTTCTGCATTTCCAGATTACCACATTATCAAAATTGATTGTAAGTATCAGATCCTAAAATGAATGCATTACGCTTTAAATTTTAAAGGCCATGTGGTGTTCTATCACTTCTGTTGAATTTTATTATATTTTATGGCATGGGACCTAACACAAAATTTAAATGAGTATAAACAATTTAACTGAACTGTCTGAAACATTGGAACTTGATTATTTTCCAAGCAGATAGTACAAGTAATTCTGAGAAAATAAGCCTAGCTTAGCTGGAACTGAGCAAATCATTACCATAAGCATGAAACTAATTCATACCAAAATTTTTGATGCTTAGATTCCTTTGCTTACACAACTATTTTTCTTTTGCTACGATTATTCCAATGTACTAAAATATTCCATAGAAGAGCTCACAGTTTCAGTACTTCAATTCTACTTCAGAGCAGTGAACAACAGAATCTTCACGTGAAAATTTACCCTGCTAAAGACAGACTGAACCCTATATAAACAATGAGAAGCCAATCCTGTACTGAGTTATACACTACATAGATACACAGGGAGGACTTCTATAGCTCCCGACAATTTGGAATACATAACAGGGTTTACAAACTTATGCACAGAGACTTAATAATTTAATACATTTAATAGCAACCCTCCTCCTGTCTGTGTGAGATATATTTGCAATTTCAAAATGAATTTTATTATAAACACAGAAATCAAGGTAATGAAAGAATCTGAATAAACATTACAAGTAAAACTACTTGAAAGAGTAGTGATGAAAGGGAATCTTGTAAACAAGTTTGAAAGGGTGACAACCTATAGCATATCTCTACTGCCATTTAAGCATGCCATACACAAGTTGCTTCTCCTGAATTTTCTTTCATAAAAACAGGAGCTCCATACTGATTAGCCCAGAGCTGCAGGTTCTGCATGCTGAGTTACAGGATTAGCACCTTCTCTAAATTGTATCTAACTGGTACAATTAGCCAGAGACGTCCAAAAGCTCTTCTTGAATTATGTATTTAATTAGCTATAGCGATTGGAGGAAAAAAATGTTAATATTCAGCATTCTTTTGTTACTGTTATTCCTACCTTACCCATTCCCAAATTTCCAGTAGCACGCCCACTTAAAAATGACGTGCCCTTCTCAAAGAAAGATGGACCAATTTGATTGGCACTGGATATTTTCACAGGTACAGCAGAATCTAGTAAAATAAAGATTAGCACAGGGTACCTAGAGTGTCCAGAAAGAATGATCTACCATCTCTGAAAATAAATATTACTGCCCAAAAAAGCTGAAGTTTCAGCCTTTCATTCTTTGCAGTTTGTAAATAAACCTAGATACGTAATCTACATGCCTCACCAAAAATCTCAATGTCTCCCTCTTTGAAATACAGCTGTAAGTAATTTTGGCCTTCATCAGGATTTTAACAACTTAGTATATGGCCGAGGCTTTTCCCCTACTCACTTTGCTATGAACATCATCTAGGAAACGCTTCAAGAAATGAAGTACTTCTATTACATGCCTTTAAGAAAACTCTGTAGCAGAACATTCTTTTGGATATCTACAATTCTATCTGTTTTATTCAAGCTTTTTATTACCTGAACGGAATAGGTACTTCATAGCTTGTACAGCACGAAAGTGTTCAGCACACAAATCTTCGTCCTTTACTGCAGTTGCTGTGATCACACTTTAGCTCAGCTGAATGGCATATGAATGGTAATGATCATCATCTTTCATGCAGTGACCTTGTGTATTTCAGAAATTCTTAAGTCTCTATATGCCACTGAAACAACACTAGCAGCATTGAAAACACCACTGTAGGATATCCTCTGGTGTCATCTGTTACACATCAGTTGCACATCCAGAGAAGGTTTCTTCTGCAGCTGCTCTTAGTGCTAAAACAATAGTGGATTTCAGAAAATCTCTTTGCAAGGGCAGCCAAAGTCATGGGGATAGAGGAATGCCATTGGTCAGTGGCTGTAGAAGACTGCAAATGGATTAACGTCTTCTCCTCAAAATTGGCACTGAGTTGCTAACTTTAGATAGTCAGATAGTGACCTCACTGCCTCCTCCTCCCATACCAGCCCCCACAAAAAGTGAACAGAACTAAGCAACTTTCTTGATCAACTTGTTTAGAGCAAGTGAAGGCAGAATTATATCCCAATCTACAGACATCAAACAGATGTCACCCTCTAGGCAAGATGAAGAGAATCTTCTCCACAAGGAGCTGAGTACTCTTTCCTTGACTGAAGACCATTTACATGTGCTCCTTGTGTATAAAGCTGTTTCCTTAAAGACTCCAGTGGGTGTAACTATATTATACAATTTTTAGTTTTTAATAAATATTAAGGTATTAATGGTAACTACAAAGAAAATCTTGTCCTTCCTCATACATGAACTCACCTAAAATGCCAAGGAAAAAACCTGAAATCATGCAAACTACTTTTTTCACCAAGAGAAAGACTAGAAGAGCAAGCATTAGTTCCAGAAGCTGAGAATAACTGTCAAATACATTGGTGGCAATGAAGCAGAGAAAAAAAATTATCTCAAGAATAAATGTTTGAATATGCAACAAACCCAACTGACTTCCAATTATCAGAGCTATTTTCATAGTTTCTCTTTCCCACTGCTCTCATACAGAAGGTTAGAGGAAGTCAGTAAAAATGCTGTACGCCAAATGGTAGTCCGATACCTGGGTGCCAGATGGTAGCTACTCAGAAATACTTTGCAGTTTGTTCATTTCTTTGTTGTTGTTTGTTTTTGAAGCTTACCCACTGATTCTTTTTTGTCTTGCAACTGAATCCAATAATCACCTTATAGAACACTTGTCAGGCTGTACTGTCATAAATACTAGAGACAGGGAAGTTCCTTACTGCTTTATCCTGCAGTAGGGAAAGCCTTTCATAATACACCCTACCCACAGAATTCATCATATCAGTTTATGTTTTTCTTATTTGCTTTGAAACTGTCTGCAAGGAAACTGTGAAGCTGGCATACTCAGGAATATCCTTTCCTGAGAAACTTATTTTGCTTATGCAATGAGGCTGCACCTCTTTCAAAGTGACCTATGATCACCTATCATCATTTCATATCTAAAAAACTCTGACATGGGCTAATGTCAGTCCTTTTATTTTGCCAGTCCTTTGAGTTACTCTGAGGCATTTTTAAGTGCTGCTTTTCCAGCTTTTGTCATATGAATTGAATAACTGCATTTCTTATGATATCCTATGCAGTGGCAAGAGAAAACAGAGAAGAGGAGCAAAGGAAGCAATACCTCAACTCACTTCTATTTCCAATGAAAAGCCTACGATGCTTGCACTGTCTCTAGTGCTATGTGCTTAATGTCACTAGTGCCGTTCTTCAGCACTCTGTGGGGCTCCATTTTGATCTCTCTTTGCACACTGTGCAGTCATTGTCTTTCACAAAGAACATCTGCTGGTACCGCCACATCAAAAGATTCTTATCCTCCTGTAGATCTCTCATTTGAGAGTAACCCATATGATGTTGACACTATGTTTTCATGTCCTCTCTGATCTCTTTCCTCCAGGTCTCAGTAACTCATTGTATTCGGCCCACTCCCCTCTTCTGCTGTAATCTTCCTTTATCTGCCCTCTTCAATCATGTGTTTTGTTTCATTAGAAAGTGGCTTTTCTCTGTGTCCTATCTGCTTGTTTATGATTTCCTCTCTTGTTTTAAACATCGGTTTCTTTGATTTGCCAATCAAACTTAATGTTCCTTCAACCAGAAGGTTTAAAATCCCATTCAGAACTGGAGACTGAGTTCTGTCATCGTTGGGGCGATGTATTTTGTTGTTAGATTTCTAAGTTTTGATACCTTCACTGCTGTGTAAGTCATTAAAATGTATATGATGCTGTATCTGCATCATATTTGAAACTGTTAAAACACTAAAGACTCAAGCATGTTTTGTTCTTAAAAACATGTCACAATACATTAAATAGAAAACAGGCAATCAGTTCATATGTTTGACATCAGTGACAGAAAATAAAACCAAAAACTAATCCATCAACTGAATTACTTAAATAAATCCTTTGTTTTGTGTTGTAATTTTCATTATAACAATTTAAAAAATTTATTGTTACTTCAACTTAATATAAGATTTTGTTGTCATTTTTACTGGAATCCTATTTTTTAAGCAATTCATCCCATAGCTTTAATTTGTTTTAGGCTGCTTATTTGCTTCTGTTTGGTGATTTTCATTTTAGGTAGGCATTTATATTTTTTTCCATTTACAAGACATAACTAGATCTTGCTCTGCAGAAGGTTTTGCTTTGACCCTTCAGTAATTAGCTATACTTAATTGTTCCCTCAAAGACATGCCTGTATTACCACAACAAACCAGACGCAGTTGATTCCACATTTAAATTAAAACAAAAGAACAACAGGTAGAGGTTGGTCTCTTTGCATCCTAAGGGGAAACACACCCTGCAACACTCAAGTGAGATTTTATCACTAACAAATAGTTGTTCAAAACCACAATAAATAAATATTTAATCTGATTTCAAACCAGCTTTTTTTTTCCATCTGACAACAAAGCAAGAATCATTTGCACCAGTATCGAATTCACTTGGGTTCTATCCAAAGCAGGAGTGTCAGAACTATAACAACACATTAATATTTCTTCTCTCGTTTTCTTTTACTAATGAGTGTCTTACACAGATTGTATGAGATATTTTGTGCATTCTTTTAAAACTGCACTCTTATTAGTAATGATTCAACACAAAATCAGGAAAATCCTTGATAAATTTTCAGCATCTTTAAACAATTCTAATAGCAGTTTATTATTAACATATTTTTTTGGCAAGTTGTTGTAGGGGAAGTTTGCTTGCTGTTTTCAAATCATGCACGTTTATAGCTATCTGTGAATCACCTGCCAGATAGGCAACTTTTCATGAGAGCTGTCCTGCAGTGCGATATCACTAGACATGTGTGAGCAGACAATTTTATATAGGTGAGAAAGAGTCAGAATTTTTATCCTATTAGACACACTGTCTTGTTGTCTGCTATCATACTGAGATACATGGTCAACAGGTGTTTTTTCACAATGCCAAAACAACCTCATTCCCCTCAACGTACTTAGCAATACAAACCATGAAATTGTTAGGAAAAATAATGTTTTCTTAAATGCCTTTTATATTTTCTAATGAGATGGCTACTCCATTACATGTACATAATGTTTCTGCACTTTGACTACAGGTTTAGGTCCTTGTAAATAGGCATCCAGCCACTTCATAAGTGCTTTTGAGACTCTTCAGTTATAAAACTAGAACAAAAAAGCTAACTTTGAGCACAGTCATGACAGTTAGAATATTCTTCTCAGCAAGTGTTCAAGCTAAATCCAAATGAAGTTAACAGGAATTTGACCAGCCTAGTTAGTGTTCAAAATAAACCACACCTAATGCCTTAAGAAATCTCTCTACAGAATGTCCAGCTGTCTTATGCCAAACTAATGTTTTCTCTCATTGTGCAAGACTATAGAGGAATGAGACCAGGGATAGTTTCTTACCTTTTACAGAGTAATCCAGCAAACTAACCCATGTCAATGTAAATAAAAATGTAAGGCTCAAACATATTTTAGAATTCACATGAAACATCTGCCCTTCCTTACCACTCATTTTTCCATGCCAACTGATACTTCTCATTTACTTACGGTAGAGAGAGCTAACACAAGCAGGCTCACTGGAAAAAATACCCATTTCCCTCTTTTTAGCTTTACTATATAAATTGCATTCTTTGTTTCTGAGCTGTTAGATATTTTGCAAAAAGAAAATACTGAGAAAAAAAGCTGTGTGCAATTCTTATTCATATTAAGAGTGAATTGTGAAGGAGACCTCTCTACAGAGAAAATCATGTGCCTTTTAAATTAATGCTTTTGATCACTCATTTTGCATAGCAGCTTTCATTGATAGGAAATGATAGTTTCATTGGTCTGGGGAAGAAAGAGTTCAGAGGTCAATCTTTGCACATACAGTTAGCACATTAGTTGTAATTATAGAATCTCCAACTATTAACAGAGAATATTCACTTTGGTAACCTACAGTTCCTTTCTGTTATCATTCAGCATATAATATATGAAACAGCACAGTGCTTGCATTGCTCATACAGCTGTGGCATGATGTAGTTGGAAATGGCACACAACAGAGGAATAACAAGAGCTTTTGTGAACCTAAGAGGAGCAGCATCTTCAAGAACTAGGACAGTAATCCCTCTCTGTTCATGTACTTTTTATTCATTACCCTATGCAATAAGAAATATGGAATATGATGCGTGCCAATGATAATGCACGCATCAACATGAACTATGGGTAAGGGGCCACAAAAGAGTGTAGTAAGTACACTGAGGTCAACACCTGACAGGCTGACAAAGGAAAACTTCTAGCTTAGCAGCAGAACTGACTCCTGCTTTACTGATTAGTAACAAGCATTGTCTAGTCAGATTTTAAGAACTAGCTCTTGTGTGTGCAATGTTTTACTTCCATACATACAACACTGTTTGCTTCACAGAGCTTCTGAACTAATTCACCGACCATAATGCTACTGACAAACACAAGTATGCTCTTACCATAGACAAAAATAATTCATTTGGCAAAATGAAGCAGTTTACTTCTATGCGGATTAAAATCTGTATCATGTTCAGACTTCTAGATAAACATGGGTCTTTGAAATAATGAAGAAAAAGAAAACAGCGTGATGGAGAAGAGGACTACAAAATCAATCCAGAAAATAGATCAAGGAATTCCATAAGGAAAAAATAAAGATGTAAGCAAAAATAGATTTTACATGCAGGAAGACAGCTGGATACTCATTGTCTTTTGCCAGCAGTGAACATTCAATGCAACAAAACAACCATAAAAGTGAACTGGAACCCCTATGCCTTCAGCAGAAAAGAAGCTCCTACTGAATGAAACATTTGATGTGTATTATGAAGCTATCTCAAGTGACAGAAGTAAAATGGTGCAGCCTTGAAAAAGGTATCCATGCTGGTCTCTTATTTATATCCCATTTCTTTTGTCCAAAATTAAATCAAGGAGATAAATCCTGTTGAAGTTAGAAACACATATATAAATACAAAGAAAAAAAGGAAGTGAAAAGTGTTTCATCTAACAGGTCTGCAGAACTGTGCTATATCTTTCCCTCCTGTAAAAAAAAAAAAAGTTGCATGTTCTTGTTTAATGATTACAGTTAAGCCTATATAAAATGGAAAACTTAAAAAAAAAAAAAAAAGTATCTATTTTTGGAAGTCAGATGTTCGTGTTCCTAAGTCATACAGGTACATCCAAAATGTTTGGTAATATCTCACTCTTGCATATATTTCTGATGTGTAATGAGTCTTTGTTAATTTTGACCTCATCTTTGGCTTTCTAAGTTTCAGAACCGAGTTTCTGTCTACAGTGTCAAAGAACAGTATCTAGGATCTAGTAACATGTCAAATAAGACAGTAGTTACTGACATTCTCATTTTTATGAAGTGTTTCAAAGTACTATGTGCAAATACATCCGTAGCACTGTTCAAAGTTCATATTTAGGTATAAAAAGGTTCCAAAAATTTCAGGATAAGTACTTGCTTACTTTTAATTAATGGTTTAGTCAGGTTTGACTCAGTATTTTTCTTCTTTAGAAGAACTCTTCAAACCTTCCAGAAAAGAAATCAGCTTTATAGCCATTATTTTCTTTTAAGAGGCTGAATAAGTACTCAACCTAAAAAAAACAAGCAATAGATCTACCACAAACAGCCTTCTCTATCTCCTTCTTCTCCTCAAAGCCCCCACGCTTGTAACAAGGTGTTAAATCAGTTCCTTTACATCTTAACAATGAACAGAAGGCCATCCATAGAAGAATACAAGCATGAGGCATGAGGGGATTTAGAAGGACAGAATTTCTGTATTTATTTTATTCTTTCCTTTGAATCTGAACTGATTTTCATTTTACACTATATTGATAGGTTACTGCAATTTTGGTTTAGCTACTCTTGTGGATAATCTCAAGGCAACACTTAAAGGCCACTTTCCCCCCTAGCCAGCTCTTGTGTCCTTGAACTTTTAACACTATACATTGGCTGCAAAATGTATCTGCATCTCCAGGCAACACAGATTTAGTTCCATCTCTGCCATTATGTCTCCTGGTCCGTGTTTGCTTTTCTCTCATAGGAAGGTGCATTACTACTTGAATTTGCCCCTTAATTTACGTAACATGCAACCTCATCAGAAGATCTAAAGGGATAGAGCAAAAATGTTTACTCTGAACACTGAAATATGAGGTATTAGTAAAATATTTTCTGTATCTTCCACACTCTCAGGACAATTCTTACTCCTTAGTGGAAACAGGGAATACCAAGAACTATTATGTGGATCTTTTTATCTGAAATCTGTCCCTATAACTCAGTTTTGCTCAAAGAGGGAAGCATGTTTTCAGCTAGACTGACTCATGTTCTCCTATCTTTTCTGTCAAAGGAGATTTCCAATTACAACTAAGGATTATTTCTTCTGCACCAGTCAAATGCTAAAGCTAAAGTTATGCTTAAACCACAGCTTTTAAAAGAAACACAGTGGTAATCACAATGTTTGTACATGTACTGACTCTCCTGTTAAGACTCCAGTCCTACATGGAAGGAATTTTTTCTGCTCATAAACCTGAACTAGGATGCTCATACCCCAAAGCTTTCCCATTCAGAATGGTGAACTCAAAATCATGTCTGTTAGCCCAAGAAATGGATTAAATTTATTAAAATGCAAGACGTCAGAGCAGAACTTTTTAGCTGCCGATGTGCTCAAAGTACACATTCTGCTATATTTCACACCCCCACTGAAATTCATGAGATTGTGCATATGCTTAAGGAGCCGCAGGTTAATGTCCTAAAGGATCATATCACCAATGTAGCATGTGTCCTCTCATGCAGCAGGCAGAATGCAGTGTTGTGCTGATTCAGAAATGAAAGCTGCTCCTTGATCTTTAGCAATACAAACATTGTTAAGCTACAGTTTTTCATGGTGATTATTTAATATAAAAATACACAGCATCCCAGCACGATAACTTTCAAGACTTCTTTGTTTCAGCTTAAGTAGAGTGTTTCAAAGGATACTGAAGTAGTGTTAGGTATTATTCATTAAATACCCTCCTTCAGGTGAGCACAGCACAGATAAAGGTTTAAGACTGTATGCCTTTAGGAGAATGTAATGGTGTACATAGGTAGACTTTACTGAACAATTTGGACCTAAGTTATTGATAAAAACAGAAGTAGAAAGACAATAAGGATACATGGAATGTATGCTGTGGAGAGGAAGGAATAAAAACTATTTTTTGCGCTAAATACAAACAATAGTATATGTACACGGGAGCAGTTCACCTCCAGGTGGACCTCCTTTCCAAAGGATTTAAAGGGAAAAGGAAAACATCAAATGTTAACATGAAGTGCTGTTTCATATCACATCAAATGTTAAATTCTGTGAGTGCACTAGGGAAAACATTTTGTCATACATGTGCTTGCTATCAATTTGTGCTTGACTGTCTCTAAGAAACAGAATAAAGTAATGCAAACACCAGGGAAGGGCGTTGCTTGGGAACAGACATACTCATTCAGAATAACTTAATAGAAACGTGTTGTTTTTTTGTTTTTTTTTTTTTCAAAACAGTGTGTATATTTAACATGTCAGAAAAAAAACCAAACATATTTGTGTTCAAAGAGACGTTCTTCTAAAACATTAAAAAAACCCTACTTAATACAATTCTGAAAACTATTAATGTCTTAAACCAAATCAAAGCTGTAGCACATTTAGAATTTTCTTATTGAACAGACGAGTAAGCACCACTGGGTCACCATTTGCTAATTGTCTTCCTGCTGAATACCAAAAAAGTCTGTGAAAAAAATGTGATCGACTCACATTTGAGGACTCTTTAGGGTTGCAGAGCCTTTTGAAATGTTAGGCTTTAATGAAAACAATAGTTACATTACCTGAAATCAGTCTTCCATTTTTATTGCTGCATGAATTTAAAGCAATTAGTTCATAGTATCACTTTTTCTGACTCTACAAATTGTCATAAGTCATTCACAGAAATGATATTCATAGGCAGAAAACAGGGTTTATGACATGCGTGGGTATATGTTTACAAGCCCAGTAAGAGGTCATTAAGGTTCTCTGCTATTGTGAGGAATATAGAAATACTGACTGCCTTCATCATTCTTTGCACTAACCTTACTCTTACTGAAAACATGTCCTTTATATATGTTCCAGCCTTACTGCTTTTTTCTGTTTACCAGTGTATAGCAGGAATTGTTCCAATAAGATTAGTGGAACACTGGCATATAGCGATAAACTTGGATTAGCTTTGGCTGCGGTCTGGTTGGAAAACTGGCTTGTAGAAAGTAGTAATGAACCAGCATAAAACCTCTCATTTAATAAGAATGAAGATTAAAAGAAATGATACCCCTGAACCTCTAACCCTTTAACGACAACAAAAATATCCAGTTTTTCAAGTGTTCATATTTTCAAGAACAGTTTTCCAGGACTGACACTAGGGTAAGAGAACACCTTTTATTAGAACAATTGATACTGCAAGAAAAAAAAAATGAAAACAGAGGTTCAAGATTACATTGATATTAAATAGGGTAGAGCCTTTCCATGCTGTTTTAGAGCATTATTTGCAACCCCGCAGCAAACTACTTCTATGATGAGGCTTCCCCAGTTGTATCACGTAAATAAAATCTACTATGAAAGAACTTTTCTTCCTATTATATTAGTTATCGTAACATGGTGATTACAGACGTTTGTATTTTACATGAAACCAAGTATTTTGGAATATTCCCTGTTGTGATATTAACAGATGAAGAAATCTGGCATTCAAGTTCATAACATTCTTTGTCACTGCAAAACAAGTAAATTAAATCACTTGAAAACACTACAAAAGACAGAAAACTCTAAACTCCTTTCAAAACATTACAAAGCAAAGAAAATGATGTGTTCCCCTTGATATAGAAAAGCATTATCTTTCATTAAATAGAGGAAACAGTAAGACACACTTCTGTCAGAATGATGGCTCTTTTCCACTGCTAGAATGTGCTGTTCAAGCAATATTGTATGCTTGTACTGGAAATGGAAGTTAACTACATGTCTGTGTGTCCTCTGTTAGGTAGTTAAATTGAATTCAACTTCAGTAACCACCACGCACAGAGGCTATCACAACACCCTCAGGCATTTTTATGGTTCCTTTCAGAATAGCTAAGAAAAGCTATTGAAGAGATTCAGGATTCGGTTATTAACCATTTTAGGTAACGAAGTGTGCCAAAGGGCCCATTTTAGTTGCCTGGTCTCCAGCTGTTCCTGCTCCAGAAAGCACTTACCCTGCTTTATATCCGGGTGCCTTACGTAGGTATCTTGGATACCCCATGGTACCTCAAGTTGCTCAAGGTACTCAGGCATAAAAATCCCTCCTTTTCCTTTCTCAAAGAAAATGTTGTTCCAGCAGCACTCCCTGATAAAGGCAATAAATACAGGTGGTAGTAGTGACCCTTGTGTCGGACTGCTGCGTTAGAACTTGTGTGGTGTAGGCTACCATTTCTTTGCTAAAGCTGAAGAGTGGCTTCTATAAGAAACTGCTATTAAACTACTATTTTCTGCAACTACATCGGTTGTTTAAATGGAAAAGATACCATCACTAAAAGCCACGCCTCTTTTTTTTTTTTTTTTTTTTAAATATAGTATATTAAGAAAAAGCTTCTATGACCTAAATTACCTTTCTGGAGTCCTGCCATAACACAACATACCCTATGCTACAACTTACATGAGATTTTTACTAAATTGGAAACAAAAGAAAAAGAGCAGGCAGGCTGTAGCTTTTTTACTGCATGCTTGCTTGAGCTATTGTGGCCCAATTAGATTCAGGGCTCTTAGAGCTCTTCGCACTGATGTTCAAAGCAGTCAGAGATGGTGTAAAGCTCTGCTTTTGTGCTCTATTCTTGATTTTTATTCTTGACAATTAATTCTAGCAAGTCACTTCACCTGGAGTAGAAACTTCCTTTAAAAAAATGTTATAGGTAAAAAGCATTATAACTACTACTGCTTTTGAATAGTGGATTACATACATTAACTAATCAAAATTGGACCGCATTCCTAGAAAAAAGTATTTTGAGAAGAAATTTCAAGATGACCATGATTCAATGATTTCCATTTCAATCCATTAACAAACTATTTCACAAACTATTTCACCCTCTTTTATGGGTTTACTGTCACAGGTATGCTATGCTCGCTTAAGAAAATACATTGAAAATGGCAAAACAAGGTATTTAACCTCCTGGAACATTTAAGACAGATGATAAATGACTTCAGGTGATATTGCAGCTTTATCAAATTGATAATAAAAGAAGTATATGTTGCATTTCTGATAAAGCTATATTCCTCACCAAAAAGTCTGTTTTCCCCAAAATACATTTCCCAATATCCATTGCTGGAAACATACTGAACAAGTACCAATAAAACAACTAATATTTTAAGACTGCTTCTGGCTGCCCGGTAAGCAAAAATATACAGACACACGTATCTATTACTAAACTAGACATATATGTGTATCATTAAAATTAGGTAGAAACGGACTTGATGAGGATTTTGGTCTTTGCTCCTTGCATTATATGTTTTAAATGAGTAAACTATTTTTTTTGCAATACAGATACAAGCATTCATGTGTCAGAGTTGTTTAATGGTTGATCAAGTGATATCCTTGTTCCTGGTCTTTTATATTAGATCCAGATTTTGTCGGGAGTTACTATAGCTGCAAACTACCACATCCAAGTCAAATAATGACTACAGTAATGGTCTGTGTTAACCTGAATGGTAAGAACTCATCTGACTAGACTGCAGTTAAAGAGCACTGTCACTGAATTTAACTGTCCTGGTTTCAGTCGGGACGGAGTTGGCTTTCATCATACTGTCTGATATGATCATGCTTTGGCTAAGTTTTGGCTTTAGGAGGAAAGCAGTGTTGATAACATAGTGACATTTTAGTTGTTGCTGAGCAGTGCTGTAAGGAGCCAGGAATGTTTTAGTTTCTCATTTTCTCATACTGCCCTGCCAGCAAGGGGCTTGGGGGACACAAGGATTTGGGAGGGGACAGAACCAGGACAGCTGACCCAAACTGGCCAAGGGGACATTCCATACCAAGTGGCATCAAGTGGATAAAACTCTAAACCTGAGCGGAGTTGGTCAGGAGGGAGTTGGAGCGGCTGCCACTGCCTGGGGTCTGACTGGGCATTGGCCAGTGGGTGGTGAGCAACTGTTTTGTATATGTATATACAGCTGATATATATGTGTATACAACTGTTTTGTATATATATTATCATTACTGTTATTTCTCTCATTTTCTGTCTTAGTAAATAGCTTTTATGTCAACCTATGAGTTCTACCTTTTTTTCCCCGATTCCCTCTCTTATCTCACTGAGAAGGGAGGAGTGAGCAAAAGGCAGTGTGGTGTTCAGCTGTTTTCCAGGTTAAACCATAACATTAACTTAATTAACCACAGTAAATAAATGCAAATTATTATGGTCTTCCATCTGTGATTGTAGTGACTTTCAACAATACGTTCGAAAGACTGCAAACTATGGCTTACTAGTATTGCCTACTTTTTCATATAAACAGTTGCAACTAATACATTGACTGTGCCCTATTACTACTTTTTTTTCCAAGCA
This sequence comes from Numida meleagris, assembly GCF_002078875.1. NCBI lineage: Eukaryota > Metazoa > Chordata > Aves > Galliformes > Numididae > Numida > Numida meleagris. The sequence goes on from NC_034420.1 coordinate 5,215,706, forward strand.
CCATTATGAGTTTCAGTATACAGTATTTCCTAGGAGCCCGCAAATACCTGGAGCCTGCAAAATCCACAAACCATTTTTGCCCAGTAAAGGTATGCTCAGAGTATTCAGATTCTTTTTTCTTCAATAAAAGTCCCTGCTGAATGAGCTTAGCTCCTCTGATTGTAGCTGGACATACAAAAACATGTTTTGAAAGGAAAACAGTAAGTATACACACACTTACATGTACTCTGGTGAAGAATGAATAAAACAGAGGTATTGCTTAGTAATAGATGGCAGATTAGATAACACAACCATACATCGATTTGATGAAAATCAATTAAGAAAATGTAATTTACAGAATGTTTGCTGTTTGTATGTGTTAGAATTTGACACTGGCGATATTATATTCAGAACACACCTGCAGATTACATTTTGCCACAATTTTTCAAGTTTTAATTTTGAAAGTGAAAGGATAGAAATTAATATATAGAGTTGGCCTACATAATAAAACATATTAGAAGAATGCATCATCAGAATTCAAACATTCTTCATCAGTAAACAGCCTTTAGATCCACTACCATTTATAATGCCTTCAGTTTTTTAACAACTGATGCTTAAAGAGAGAAAGCAACCTAATCAGAAAATAAAATACTACTAATATTTTTCCTAACCATAGTTATATCTTCTCAGCTCCATGATACAGTTTTTCTTCCCATAAATAATTTACAGTAGCCACAGTAAGCCATCTTCAAGTCTATATGGTCCAGAGGTAAAATTAGATCCAAAATGAGGGACACCTCTCACAATGAATGACAGTCGAGAAGTCTGCCCTGAAGTGATTTGGATTTCTAAGCTATCTCCCAAGGGTTACAGCTCATCTGTTCTAGTTATATGTGTGTGTGCTGGGATTTTGCATGGACTAAATGTCTCATTCTGCACAATCCTGGCCCTGAAAGTGTTTGCTCATGGTATCCAGCAATGTTAACTGTTACATGTGTACATTGTCCAAGGAGTAAATATCAGCAATAGCAAGATATTAATTGCTGACTTTTCTTCAGAAATGATGGAGGTTTAGGTATATAATCAAATCCAACTATAGAGTGAAATTTAATAATGGTACGCTGCCTTATAAAACCAAAACAGAAAAAGCCTCCTCTATGAAATATTCATCAGTAATACGTATTGCATTTGATGACTACTGCAGCCTGAGAGAATCTATGTCTGTAGTTCCAATGAACAATTTTCTATCATTAACGTCTGTTACATACTGAAAGTTTTACCCCAAAATAAAGGAATGACACTTGAATACGTGAGGAGAGGCAAACCTATGCTGCTCTGAGTGCTCTTTAGAATTCTCTTCTGATATTCAAGGCATCACTGATATGAAATATGTCAAAAGATCTCACTGGGGTGTGTGAAGAGGTGATATTGTAATTGGTCTCCCACCATTTTTTTGTGAATGTTAAAGAAGAGAGAGGGGAGAATAACCTTATTAACGTTTTTGCATTTCTATTAAGCTTTTTCAGAAGTCTTAAGAACTCCCGTGAAATGGGATATCACTGTCAATAAGAAAAAAGAGCAAAGACAAGAGGCAGCCCTATAGTTTTATCTTTACATTAGAAGATGCCACTAAAGAATATTAGGGAACAAAAATAAAAATGTTGACTTATATAATCATAATGTAAGTCTCCTGTTTCTAAAGAGTCACTACTTCCAATCACAATATCTTTTGCTAATTAAGGAACATTATAATTCTTGTGACTCATTAGTGTACATATTTAAGCTTGTCTCAAAAAAGCTTATCTTTTCATTATTCAAAATCTACAAGATTTGGAGCCAACTTTCCTATCTGAACAAACTCTGAAGCACATTTTATCTATTAATCAGAACATCCTTCAGTGTACAAGATTATGGTCCTTCAAAGACATAAGATGGACACTAAATCTCAAAAAAGCCCTAGGAAACCACCTGCTTTAGTGTTAACAAACCACCAATCTGATATTCGTAATGTTACAGGTTTCCATAATGTTTTGGTAAACTAGAAGCTAAATCACTATGAACTTATCTAGCTGATGACTCTGAAGCTTATAAACTGTTCAAGCATGAAGATATTTTTCAATGACTAATTTACACAAATTGGTTTATAGTGATGTTTAGTAATTCAAATCCAAATTTCAGGGCATTGGTAGCCTGACAAGTTGCCTTTGACAAAATCTGAGAGCCTTTTTTGAAATGGCATTGAATGGTTGACATAAATCTTACCCAAAAATATCAAAGTAATTTTCACATGAAAGCGTACAACTGCAACACAGAACTTCAAAAACTAGGACGAAATGAAGTACAAATCTTTCATTTCCAATTGCAGAACTCATTTCTTTAAGTTAGCTTTGCCTAAATAATTCAAACACATACAAAGTGCCTGCTGAATCCTACACACAAGTTTCTTACAAGCTGATGTTTATTTTTGCTACAATTTGTAAGAAAAGAGTTAACAGTTACCTTGTTTTAAATATTTGAGAGGTTCTTATACATAACAGCAGAGCTAACTATATAACTGAGACAGACAGAAATTTATCCATTGATTTTAATGAACTTCTTAATTACGGTTTTGTGACACAAATTCCCTCCTTCCTCTCCACAACCCAGGTAGCTGAGCAATTAGGTTCCTAACCATACTACCTGGGGATAAGCACATCAAGGAACAGCTATGCTATTGTTGTATATTATTATTGGGTTTGTGACATGTTTGGCAAAAAGAGAAATAAATACAAGAAGCATATGCATATTTCTGTAGCTTAATTTGCATTTTTCTAAAAACAGTAATAAATAGGATACTGCAGATCTCAAAAGAGATACAGATGTGCTATCAAAGCTAAAAATCAGATGATCAGTATAAGCACCTACCAACTGAACTTATTCATATTTCCTTTTTGTCCACTTAGTGATGCCACTTAGCATCACTGGATGTAAAAATGGATAGAATGCATCGCCCCAAACCAACACTGTTTTTCCACGTGTTGTGTGACACGTGCTCTAAAACAAGATACAAGATGATATAACATAGATCATAATACAATGTTAACAAAAGAAAAATCCTAATAAAAAGATCCTCAAAACCCAAATCAGGAACATCCAAAGCTCCTTAGAAAGAAATTAACATCACCACCACCGCTAATTAGCAAACACGTTTTACAATAGACTAAAAGACGCCCACCTGTGCTTAGCATACATAAATCCCACATCTGAAGTCATCTTCCTACATTTTCCTAACTTCTAATGTATATGGCTGTGAATGACTCCAAGCCAAGAAGAAAACTGATTGACTCAGAGTCATGAAAGCCCACAGCATTGTAAAATGAATTAGAAGTAGCAGCACTCTCAACTCTCAGCTTATGTAAGTTTATTTCCAGACTGAAATGAGCTGAAGTTCTTTTTTAAATACACCTTATAAAGGCGGTATCAATTCTAGTTCATCAACCTCCTAGCAAAAGGTACAAAATACACTAACCTAATAATTAGATATTTACTTTCTAGATATTTACTCTGCACTGCTCTGTAGTTTCAGGGCCTAGGACATCTACTCTGGGCTAAACTCTGAAACCAACCCTGGTGCCTTCATATATCCTGGCAGGGGATCCATGATGTCATCACACATATACCACATGAACAAGTTCACGCTCCGTGGAAAAAACACTTTTGGAAGCCCCGAGTAATTAACTGTGTCATTAGACAATCTTCTTAAAACAAAAAAAATTACTCAACAATATAAATGACAGCATAAACAAAATAATTTCAGCAAGAGCACACATTTACTCAACTTCAAGCCTACTATTTGTCAGTGACATTTTATGCAGGTCTTACCTCTTCAAATATGCTAGTAGATGTTTATGCCAGAAAAAAATAGTAAGCCAAAAGCAGATTATCTCCTGAAAAAAAAAAAACAAAAAAACCACTTCATTTTCTGAGTATCTAGTTGCACAGATAAAAGGAAAGCAATAAAAGACATACTGAGTATGTAGTCCAGTACTGCGGTCATGAGCAATTCCCTAAGAAAAATATAAAAAGGAGAAGCAGGTCCTTGCTGCAAATAGGATTTCCTGAGATGGATGGTGTTTTGTCAATAAAGCAACCTGCAGTGGATTTCTCTGTCATGTCCCTTTCCCATGTTCCTCCCAGATACTTCTGTGTCCAACATTCTTTGGCAATGATGTTTGCAGCTCCTCCTCCTTTTTGCAAAAACACTCTCATTTCTGCTGAGCCACTTCTATACCAACTCTTTCAGCAGTTTCTCATTCTGTAGATGATCACAGGTTTTCAGTCTTCTCTACTCCAAACTGCAGAGTCTCAGCCTAATAAATCATCTTCTGTATGGAATCTCTTCCATACCACACCTCATTCTTTTTTCTTAACCTGGAAGTTTTTTCAACTTCAGTATCCACTTTCTGAGTGCAGTTGACCAAACCCACATACAGTAATTGAGATGTAGGCAAGCCCCAGATTTATGGATCTTTTCCTGCGTGGAGGCCAACACTGTAGATAAAATGAAGTAGAATTCCTTCTGATGCATACTACTCTTAAATTACGCTGAGTTTCACCTTCATTTTTAATGGCCTTCCATTCAAATTCTTCACAGTTAGTGCTCACCATTACTACCTGAAAGAAGCTGTAAAACTTACCTCACTGTTCAGACCCCCTTCCAGGCTATTTATCAATATGCTATAACCAAGCCCATTGGTAAGCTTGACCAATTTTAAGAAGAGCCTATTGTAAGGGCTGCAAGATAAGAAATGCCCATTTATTCCTACTCTACCTTCCCTATCTCTTAACAGTTGTTTAAATATCTAAGATCTTCCCTCTAATGCCCTGACTGCTCATTTTTCCTTATAAACTTCTGCAAGAAATTTTGTCAAAGCCTTTAGGAAATCTAGTAGAATATGGAATCAGAGTGCATTAGTTGGGTCCTCCTGAGCCAGAGAACAGTTCATCATCTGCAGAATACACCTCAGAGAATGATGGCATAACTAAACTCTATTGGAATATCAGGTAGTTTTTATGATTTAGCTGACTTCCTAGGGAAGGAATGAATGCAGTCCTCTGAAACAGCATCCTCTGAGTAGGATACTGATTTTTTTTTTTCATGTATCCAAGCAGTCTTGCTTGTCAACGTGTTATTACCTTTTCTTACACCTAATAGCAAAAGTCAGAAAGGCTGGGTATGTGACATATATAAATGGAGACAATGTGATTTTCTGCTTCTGGGAGTGGTATAATGTAATTACAGCATGACTACCTAAAGAGGTCCTGCAGTTATCGTTCCTCCAGAATTACTCTGGTCTCTAGAAACAGAGACGGAGCTGCGACATACAGAGAAGGCACTGAAGTGCTTTGTCTACATGTATATAAATATTATAGCTATTTGTAATTTATGTTACTGTAAGCATTATCCCTTCAACACTGAAACCAAGAAAATAATTTGAAGCTGACAGAGGCTTCTTTTATACTCTCAGTGAGAACACAAAGTGGTGATGGTTCAGCTATTAGGTTAAAATTCATTTCAGGTTTGTAAAATGCAGTCAGTTCATTAAAATGCAATTATGCTATGCAAATTCAGAAAAAGTAAAATGCTCTTCTTTTTAGTTCATTTCCATGTTAAATTAAAGATCGTAGCTGTGTATTACGCATATCTTTATTACAGAAAAAAATAAGAACCCTAATTTTCAAAAAGAAAAAAAAAAAAAACTAAAAAAACCCACACTGAAGATACTGAATAATTTCTTTTTGCCAGTTTAAGTACAGCTCCTTAACTTTCACCTATACTTGTCACAACTATGGAACTTGCTCACCTAAGCCTTCCTATGTTCCTAAAAATGCTGCTACTTTTCTTTTTTTCTTTTTGGAAAGTTTGTTTTGGAGGAAAAAAATGATGTTTCAAGGCATCACTGGAGAAATCTATCACAACTTATATTTCTCATACACATAATAGCAGTATATGTAGATAAATGCGGGTTCATCGTATCTAAATCACATGTAGGCACAGAAAACAACACCGAACTCGGGCACTCACCCCATGCTCCAACGTGGCTTCTTTGCAGCAGTGGCTTCTCACTGCTAGAGAGAATAGCAAGACCTGCAAGAAAACCATCTGTTAGGAATGCAAAAGCACAGAAGGCTGCACACAGACTTTGCCCCAGGTACGTCAGAAGTTTGTGCTTCAACTAGTTGTAGTCTCAGTCCCTCCAATATATTAAACACAATCCATCATATAATGCAGCTGTAAAAGGCACTTAAGCCTTAATGATCAGCCTGCTCCTTTCAGGATGTCTGCCAGTAACAAGTCCTTTATAACTGTATTCAATACCTTTCTGGAGACAGGACTACTCTACTGCCTAGCCATCAATGTGTATTAGTAGTAGTAACAATAAGATAAATCTTTCTTTCACTGCATGTATAAGATCTCATGAATAGTTACTTCAATTACATCAGCAAACAATTAAAAAGATAGGAATTTCAGAAGCGTGATGTAAATAGCAAGTTTCAGTACACTTCTACTACGTAGTTTACTCCAAACAGATAAACACATAAAATAATTTCAGAGGTACTGTTTCAAAAGTTATTTCAACTCAAATACTAGGCCTTAAATTTTTTCTACATTTTCTGGTTTCAGGTATAAACACTTTCTATCACTGTCAGTAGGATGTAAAATCATTAATCATTTCATAATCATTAATGATTATGAAAAATTTTATTCAGAATCAAACTCCAACCTCCTCCTGTACCTCGCAATTATTAATAGAGACAATTTGAGGGAAATTTTGCTGATTTGGGAGGCTTGGAAAACAGGAATAGTTCAAATAAATAAGTACTGATTTGGACCTTCTTTTATGCAGATTAATCTGCAGTGAAGTCTACAGATTTAAGAATAATGTGGTGACAGGTATTTTGTACCTGTCAGTGAACTCCAATGTTCTTATTAATGTTAACAAAACATCTTTCCCAGCAATACTGAAGAGCACATAGACAACACGCAATTGTATCACTTTGTACTCAAAAGCTGGAAGCATTTTGTAATCCAGATACAAGTACAAAAAATATGCAATGCAGTAAAAGTCTTCAGATTCACATATTCTTCATGAACACTCTCTTCGCTCAAAAAAGAAAAAGAATAAAGCAAAAATAAATAAATAAAGGAAGGTCTGGAGTACAGGAATGATACTGAGGAAATTAAAGGAATCCATAATCTTCTTTTAAACAAATAAGTAAAATGCAAGTAGTGTGCTAACACATCTCTGTTTCTGCATCTGTCTGGCAGGTAAAACCCTACGATCTTCTGCTTGATTTCAGTCACAGGCTTTCATCTCCTGAAGCAACACAGCACAAACTATGGGTACCAGCTTATTAATGTTCAAGTCATTGTTAAAAGAAAACTCCCACTGAGCACAAGCCCATGAACTCTTCAAACTGTTTACAAAGAGTACCTGTACATTACAAAAAATACAAACACCTGGCAATAGAACTGGCACCTAATTTATTTTTGAATGATTTAACTCTCTTTTCTACAAAACAATTAGATTTCCAAACTGTCTGAGAACAGAGCTGATAGATCTGCATTCTCTCCCATCAGTGCAGTTCCACAGTTGCAGGTGCGTGGAACCAGCAGTACCAACTACCTTCTGGTAGCTGAAGTCATTCCTAGCTACAAACAAAGCCACAGGGAAATTGGCCCCTTAGCAATTGTCAATGTATCTGTCCCTCATTTGGGAATAAATCAGCTTATGTCTCTTGTCCTTTTTTAAGTGGGACTCTCATGCCACTATGAAATAGTGAAGAAGTGCTGCTTTGGCTTACAGCATCTGTTTTTGGGTGCCTGTTCTCTCAAAAGCATTTCCCTTTCGTGCCAGTAAAGCTTCTGCTGAATTTTAACTGGAATTTTTTGTTAACAAGAAAGCCTTGTACTTTCTGCACAGGACTCAGGACATCAGAGCTCAGTTTGAACCTTCACAGCATCCTCTTCTGTGATCAACATGAAGTAATTTGTGTTTTTATATTTGAAGAGTGTTGACGTCAGCATTTTAATAGGAATCAGTTGCTTCTGAGGTCAGCCTCCAAAGTGTCCCTAGTTTCATGCTCTGATTCACACTGTGGAAGAGCTGCACAACGGGCAGGAACTAAATGAGCCAAGTGTGCAGGGAAGGCACCTGACACGCCCAGCTACTGGCAGGCATTCACGTCACAGAACCAAACCACAGCTGGTCTAAAGCAAACCCTCCAGCACAGCTACCCCATAACGAGATAAATATTAAAACCAGAAAATTTTTAACATGGGTTATTATGTTGAAATGAAGAAAAATTGTTGAACTGCTTCAATTCAAGTAAGGAATACTCTGGCAATAGTCGGAACAAAATCCATAAATGTTGACTGTTAACCTGAAGCTCTGGCAAACTCACAAATAAGAACAGAAAATTATCTTTTTAAGAGTGACTATTATTAAATATATGATGAGTCATTTAAGAAGAGTATTTCTGTAGCAATTCCAGGTGCTTAATTTTGAAGTACAAATTAAAATTCCGTTATATGAGTGCATGCTGAAATTAATCTTACAGTCTTTAGTGTGACAATGCATAAGCAAGTATTATGGAATAATCCAGGTAGTATTAAGTTCAAGAAGAGCTAGAAATGATCATAAAATTGAATATTTTTGCAGTAGTAATTGGAGTAATGATAGGTTAGGATTTTGACACAAATATGATGCCAGAGTAGTTAAACGCATAAGTATTAAAAATTTAAACACTACAGAAAGTCAGTTCTGAAGGCAATCTAAACCATGGACGGACAACAGAAAATTGCCCCACATGGTTGCTCTGGACATCCTGCTCTACAGTCTACTGAAACAGAAATTCAGAATCACAGAGTCATAGAATCACCAAGGTTGGAAAAGACCTACAAGATCATCCAGTCCAACCATCCACCTACCACCAGCAGTTCCCACTAACCCGTGTCCCTCAACACAATGCCTAAATGTTCCTTGAACACCTCCAGGGTCGGTGACTCCGTATTTAAAAAAGTGTCTAGAAAATAAGAACTATTTAGGAAATCAGTACTTTTGTTAACTATAAATTAAGGAACATTATGCACTTTAATGTACACATTGTCTTATCATAAGTATTTTCATCATTTCAAATGTTTCAACACACAAAATACAATCTGACTAATAGCGTTAATAATAAAAATAACTGTCCTTTTATTTAGATCCGGATAAGCAAAATACTTAGGTTTACATATAACCCAAGCTGAGAGTTTCCTTGTATAGATGAGTGATGAGGTGATTTCACCAACAAGATCAGTGATTTGATATTCATAATTTAGGAATAAAACTCAGGGACTCCTAAGCTCAGAGATACATACATTTCCACATGGAGTAGAGGAGAGATGTAACACATACCTGACTCTATGCATACAGGCTTCTTTAATGGTGAATGTAATTCAAAGCATAACATCCACTGTCCATTAAACTACCATGAATTATCCCACATCATTCCTTCAGCTGACAAAGAACAGTGAAGTTAAACAACCTTATGAAAAAGGCTTTTAAGCAAATCTGTAACTGGCTCTGTTCTACCTGCTGGATAGTGGTTTGTAGTGTCAACATGCAACTGGTTCTACGTAGTTTGCAACGATAGCCTTCATCTTTCTCCTGGTCTATTCACAAGATTCCCTTGCCATTATGAGCAGTGACAGGGTGTTTCAATTCCTCTACTCTCTGCATCATCTTTAGTTATTTTTGAAAAAAATGGAGAACAATTTTGCTTTCATACTTGCAATTTTGATTATTTCTTGGCCAGTCAGTTGTCCTTGCCCTTCAGCAGAACTACCAATGTCATGTTAAGATAACAGCAAATGACTTCTGCATCCTTCCTTAAAAAAGTGTGATGCCTCAGATTCCAAAGCGACACAGAAAAAAATCTCAAGTCTCTGCAGCAACATGATGCACTGCACAAACCATACTGCAAAGCAGAAGTTATCAGGCTATTTCGGGGTTGTGCTAGGTAGTAATATGGACCTGTGTTTCCTGGGGAAGACCTGAGCTAGAACTCAGCCAACAGCCTCAATGAATGTATGATTTGAATGTGGAGTTCCACTGTCAGTCAATTGTTCAGCATTAATTCAGACAGAAAGATCAAAATTTAAAAAAAGCAACTGAAATACATAGCAATCTTCTCTCATGTATATGTATATTAAATCTGTGGACTTCATAGGAGTGAAACCTTTAACTGCTGAAACAAAATAGAGCACAGACTATAGAAGCCTTGTCATACAACCTTTGTTTTCAGTTGTTTATCTCAACATAATTTCAGTTTAGTTTTTACATCCTTAACAGAACACAAGGATATATTTGTCAATAGTGAGACATGTTTAAATATTTTAAAAAGCGTAATTAAGGAAATACTATGTTCTTGATTATCATTAAAAAACACTGTGGCATTAAAAAAAAACCACAACAGATTCTGTAGATTTTTAAACATTGAGACTTCAGTTTACAGCATGTAAAAGACTAACATCTGGTTATCAAGTATGACTGCAAGTTTCACAATAGCAGCTTAGCTAATGCCACTCTCAGAGGATAAATCACTTGAATTTGGCACACAAAGAACCCTTTTGGGGGATTTGGTACTTATTACCTGCTACTTCAGGGGATCGCAATTTGTAGGTGAACACCAGTCAGGTCACTGCAGTGAGGTTGTGCCAGACATCTAATAGATGAGTAACTTATTTTAAAAGAAAATTGGTCCGCTTTGTCTTCTTTGAAAAGGGTATATGCAAGGGTGTATATTTCTTCTAAAACAAAATTTAAATTTTACATTACATAGTTCAGTAATATTGACTTGGTATCTCCTGTTAGGACCAGTTCCATACCATATATAGCTTTATTCAGCCATAGTCATTTTTTTACTACCAGCAACAGCTTGCTCTAAATATTCAGGAAATGATGAATAAGATTACTTCATAGATGCAATAGCAAGTATAAGCCACACAATTTTTATTTTGTATTTTTTCAACAACGCATTAAAGAAAGAAGAAATGTCATGTGATTTAGGTGAACAACCTTATATCCCAATTAATGATGGTAAATCATACAGCAAAATTTGCAAGCTGATCATGCTAGGAAATAATCTGTATAAATCCTTCAGCTAACAGTTTGACAAACCTAGCAAACAAAACAAAAAGACTATTCATAAAGGACTTGTGAAAACAAATTAATATGTTTATTAATTGTTGTCATTGGTTATTATTCTCAGTTTGCCCACTCCTCCATACCTTTCTAAATCTAGTCAACCAGATTCTACAAAATCTGGATTAAAATGTAAATGATGAAAACGAGTATCTTCTAAAATAATATTCTAAATATTTTCTAACCCATTTGTAACTCATTTACTATGTGTTAATCTCATTATGATATCATATATACACATCAATATTCTTTCTGTACAACCTCTCAAAATGATCCTCAACTCATTCAACATCACAAAGGGCTGAAAGTCCTGGAAGACAGCCAAAGAAGAGAAGAGAAGAATCCTACAAAACACAAGACAGCTAGGAAATGGCCAGTAACAACAACAGGAGATGAAAATGGAAAGAGAAGAGAACTCAGAGAACATCAGGAAAAGCTTCAAAGGGCTGCCTTCAGTTATACTATGGAACATGATACACGTAACATATGGGTCATCTCTTCCTCATAAAGCATTATTAAGGTGATACAGTTCTAGACAATTATAGATTATTCTAGTACAGATTTCATGGAAAAGTGACTCCCAACAGGCAGGACAGTCTGGCTGGCTGACACCTGTAATTGTTACTCATGAAAACAACAAACCCACCTGTCAAGTAATTTCTTATGCTTCACTCTGTGCTCATCCTCTCCCACTGCCCTTTTTGTAAGAAGCTCACTCCTGAATACTGGCAATATGTTAACATGTGAATTGGTTGGCTTAGCAGCTCCCAGGTGATGAGGGAAGAACAGGCAACTCCATAAACAAGGTTACATTGCCCGTATGGGATTTTGAACATGAGTAGTTCTATCTGTGAGCCAAAAATGAAGTGTCAGGTACTAAATGAGGAAAATACATCCTAAGACACAGATTAATTTTCTCCATTAGAATTTTTATTTTCCCTTCTAAAGGTCACTTCATGACTACGTAGCTAATGAGAAAGGATATATTCCTTGAGTCACCAGGGATCTGCCACAGCACATCGGACCAAAGGTGTAACTACTGAACTGTGACGTTCCAGACAGACGAGGAGCTGCAGCCGCAGCTCATATCAAAGCTTCTGTGGCAGTTCATATTTGCCAATATATCTTTCAGGTGCAAAGGATGTGGATGCCTCCCTGGTAATCTCACAAGTAACTTTCATCAATAGCTTGCTGTAAATTCGGAGTGGCAAGGGTTTGCAAGAACATACATGCCAAAATAGAGGTTTCCTTTATGAGACTATACGTGTTTTAGTCTTCTCTGGATGATAATATGAACCCCATAAGTATTTCTGATATTTTTTTTTCCTCCAGCATTCAAGAAAGAATAAGTAGGAAAGAGGGGAGGCATCTGTGACTTGCTGCTATGGTAGATGTTTATACTGCTGTGCTCCCTTCAGTCATTTTTGTGTACTCTTCCACTTAAAAGTACACGCATTTAAAATGAAACAAACAAAACCCAGAAAAGCGAGAATTTACTATTCTGCTGCGTCATGTAAATATTCAATTGAATGCTGCAACTGAGATATGACACTCGCTATCATTTTCAGCATTTCCAAGATTTTTAACTTGACACTTACCTGTTAGTTAAAGCCTACTTCATATCAAAAGCAGCAGTAGTTTAGAAGTGTTACTCTAAGTTAATTGTTTCTGCATTTCTTTAAAAGAAAGCAGAATCCAAATCTGTGTTTGGTGTAACCCCTGCTACCCATTTAGTTGTCCTATTATTCTGCTGAATTTTCTCCCCTGTTTTAATACAATTTGTACTGTAATGGCTTCTTTCAATTCTTACTGTTTTTTTCCATGTACTGTACCAGTCTTCTTATCCTGTTTGAAAGCTTTTCGAAGAAATAGGCACTATACTACCTGCAGAAGCTCACCACATTCTGGAACTGATGAAAAGGAGGGAAGTGTGTCAGATTAAAAATCACCCTGTGCTCTCAGGCCTTGAGATTTTCGATTTAGCAAATGTCAGCAGAGGAATCCTTGCTTCTTCTAGCTGCCACAGTGGGTTGTGTGGAGGGCTGGGAGTCTTACTGCTTACCTGGTCGAATGTTGGTAATTCAACACTCTTTTCTCACCATGTTGGCAAATTTCCCCTTAGTCATCTTACCCAAAATTCTAAGCAAACCAAAAAAAGTCTGCTTATGCTTACCAGGCAGGTTTCATCCACATTTTACAGTTATAATTAAAAGCTACATTTTGATTAAGGACATTATGAATTACAATAAAGTGCAAAGAACATGCAAAATGAATAATTAACATTGTATAGACTTCAGCATCATAATTAAGATTAAATACTACATATATTCAAACTGGATTAGCACATCCACTGAAAGCTGTAATATGCTCAGTAGGAGAGTCTATGCATTCACAAAATAATGTTTTATGAGGAGTGTTCTAGCAACATTAAGCATAAGGTTGTCATATATAAAATGATTAACGTTTTATATAAAAGAAGCTGTAATTCCAGTAAATGAAGTCATTTCATCTCCCTGCTGCTTCTACCTTTAGGAATATACTGTAAATGAAAAGTGGCTCAATGTGAAGTCTAGTTAAATAGAATATGAATCCTCTTGTTTGAAGTTAATGAGACTTGGAAACCTGCATTTAAAAAAATGTTGTGATTTTAAATCACCAATTTCATTAAGATTTGCATAAAGCACAAACATTTTTGTTCTACTAACACTTCCCCGTTCTTAGCCACTTAACATAGGATGTCTCATTGCTTTTTCTCCTCTTTCTTCGCAGTGTGTCCCCCACTTGCAGCTATTTCTCAATAGATCTCGATCCTCCATAAGGCTCTTAGCAGATGCTTGGCTACCATTAGCTCCAAAGAAAGCACAGTGCTTGCATTTAAGCGTATGCATAAGAAGGCATTGTTAAAAGCTAGGAAGTATATTGCTTTTAGGAAGATGGCTGTTCACCTTTAAGGGCTTGTTTCTTTCTAATGGGGAAGATCATCCAACCCACTACTTTTACTTTTTTGTTGTCCTTTTTTAATGTTTTAATTTAAAAAAACTATGAAAAGAAGTTTTATTATCTATATGAATTAACTATATTATATATTTTATACATAGACAATTCCTCTTCACTCAGTGTGGCCCACGCAGGCCAAAAGGTTGGAGACCCACGGTAAGAGAACCTGCAAGAACTGGAAGTTGTTGAAGTGTGAGTCCTCCAAAGTGCTCCAACAGAACAGCAACGAGAAAAGCGACTCCTTGGTTACTAATTACACACTCATTTTGTCGAGACCAAGTGCATACAGATTGCTGGGGTACTGCTTGAGCAGAGAATCGTCCATCTGCAGAGGGGGTGCTGACAAGTTGCCAGCTGCTCCGAGTTGATAGATCAAAGGAGAAATGGGCTGTAATTTTCTCCTCAAGACAACAGAAGACAGTGAGATTAAATCATGTCAGTGGAAAGGAGCGCCAGGAATGGCAGACGCAGATAAGGCAACCTACATGTTGGCATGTACTGTTTTAAATGCGTTTCATCTACAAAAGTAGCTATTCCTCAGCTGCTTCAAAGTGAGCATTCAAACTGAGAACTCCAGGGCAGACGTGGAGGAAAGACTAACCACTAGGCTCAACGTCTTTTGACTATAGTGACTTTGGTAGTAAAGTCACAGCAGAAGGGATAAGGCAGTCTGTATCGAAAGCTCATCAACTATTTGGCAGACTTTGCCCACTTGGATCGTTAAATGAAGAGGCTGTACGGTTGGATGTAGGCCCTTCATTAAAGGAAGGAGAGGCCGCAGCCTCACGCCATGCAGCACGCTAGTGATTCTTCACACAAAGGCTCCAGTCACTCTTCTTTTGTCGTCGTTATCTCACACAGAAGGGCTGGCTGCGATCCTTGCCGGGCCCCTGCCCAAGCGGAGATTATTAACATTGCTGACAGCTATAGCATCTGCACTGCCTTTACTTAACCTCAGTGTGCCCGACCGAACTGTGGCTTTCCTCTGCTTTCCCCAGAACAGCAATCAGCTCTTTATAGCCTTTATCCACATAGGCTTTCTCCTAACTGTGGAAAGTGTAGCTAGATTTTGATAATACTAAGCATCAATGAACACAGATTTATTTTCCTGCGAAAGGGAAATGGAAATGATTTTACATTCCTATTCTGAATTTGTAGCAGTGTCTCAAAACCATTTTTGGAAAACTTCCACACCTGCTTAACAGAACGAGAGGAGGCAGTTCCTGAGGAGTTTTCTCATTTACATGCAGCTGGATTTCATGACAACAGGGTTTTACATCCTCCCGCAGTGTCAATCTTTTTCTTCATAGTAGCGAGAAAAAAGTATGTGCAAACATAAATTAGTAGATTATAAAGTTGAATTTTCCAGTCCAACTTTTTAAAATGTCTTCGTAATTTGGTCAAAAAATCTTGGCAAGATGCACATCACTATTATCTACAGGAAAAAGATATTTGTATCTCCCCTGCTTGCCAGATATATGTTAGTAAGCATGAATAACTCACAGATGCAAGAAGAAGTTGGCTCACAGCTTTTAGTTGCCTCATTAAAAAATAAATAAATCCTTGTTTGTGATAGGGATGACTGTTGTTTCCTGCTGTATCTGTCTCCATTTGCCCTCTGTCCCCTCCCTTCTAGCTAGTGTGTGAGTACAGACTTCTGTTTTGATCCCTGCACAGTGATTAATACAGCTTGAATATTGTCTGTGATTGATACAATGCAATACAAATGATAAACACTTTTTCTTGCTAAGGCAGGCCAGGCTCAGGCAGCATTTTTCATGAAGGATGCAAGCAGGCACAGGTATCTGGTATGGTATGACGTGAAATGACTATTTCTCTGTGTAGCTGGGGAGGCAGGAGCTGCTGTCCTGAGCAGGCAGGAAGGACACACTGCCAGACCCATGGAAACCTGCCAGGATGTCAGGCAGCAGCTCCCGGCCTGGCCCCTGGGTGGCTGCACGTGTCCGCATTGTGCTGGTGGGGACACGGAGAGCTGGCACCTGAGCTGTGGCTGCCTGGGAGCAGAGCAAGGGTGGCAGACAGGGGCTTGGTCTTGGATGGCGGAAGCATTATTCTTCCTCCCTGCAACAGGTACTGTATCTGCCAGGGGGAAACAGATGGACTTTCCACATTTTAGTCATTTTTTGCTTTTATGTGTCATACCTGCTTTTCATTTATAGAGTTTGGTTGTATAATATTGCCTGGTAGCTTTAGGACTGTAAGAAAAACACAGATGTAGCAACTGCTTTATAATGTGAAGTATCCGTACTGGCACCACTAGAGAAACCTTATAAATTATATGACTTTAAGAAATCCTCTTCCATAAGAAAGTCTTGAATGAAAGAAAATGACAAAGCGGAGCTCATGTCTCAGGGGCCAACTGCTAGGCAATCTCATAAAGGCTTGCTTTACAAAATACAAAGCCTTCCTGGCAATAAGGAGTAGCTTCTTAGCTAGGACAAAAACCACAGAGGATGCCAAAGAGCTAAGGAATGTTGTTTTGTTTTTTCCCATTGGGAATCCCATCTCAGACCAAAGACACACAGAAAAGATTCAGACAGCTGCTCAGGGCCCTTTCTTTACAATAACACACGTGGCCTTCAGACCACGTGTCTTATTCTGCTATGGCCATCCCACCTCTGGGGAAAGCACCATGTCTCAAACAGTAAAAATGAAGTGACAGACTATCTTTCCTCTTAAAAATTAAAAAAGCTCTTCTTTCTATTCATGCATTGCAAATATCCATCCATTCTTGTCATTAGTCATATGAAGTCTATTATCCCTCTGTTAATTTTGTTAATCAAAAAGCACACTGGTCTACATACAACTACACGCATTCAGGGTAATCCATGCTTTAGAAGAGGGAGGGAGTCTGGATCACGAAGCTGAAATGTTCTGCTCAAATCACAATGTTCTTCAAGCTTAGACCATATTTGACTATAAAATCAGTTTGTATACTGGAGTAGGGCAGTCTACAAAAAGTGAGGCAGTCTTCAGGGACATGATATAACCACTGTCACATGTACTAGCAGAACAGACATTGTTAACACTAGCATTTAGGATTTAGACCAGTGGGTGAGAAAGACTGTCCACTCATGCAATAACCACACAAATTTAATTTCTTTTTCCCCATGTACTATAATTTCATGTAGTTATTTTTAAGACACTTTTCAAAGCTCATAAGATATTTTGATTTGATTTGTAACAAGACTAAATGGAAACAATGGATCCAGGATTATTTCTTACTCGGGCAAATTCATTTGCCATTTCCTAAAAGAGAAAGTTATCAGACACACTAGGTTGACTCAGTACCATCAATGAGTGCTAATATTTTATCAGGTATAAAACTCATTTTGTTAAGAAGGAGCTGCACAACATTTCTAAAGTAAGCCAAGTAATATGTACAGACACTTTGGAAATTATTACTGCATTTCTTAGACTGGTGAATACTTTAACCATCCATCTATCCTGAGCAGCATTACCAAACTATAGCAACAATGAAGAACATAGGAAAAGTCTATGAAGAACTGAATTCCTGCTTGCGTAAGCAAAGGATTTTAAGTGTTTTTATATGTTTCTCTCGGGTTTAGAAAGCATGGAGAAGCTCATTCCATGAGAATATAGGTAAACAAGAAAACTGAATAAGGCAGATTCAGAAAATCTTCAACTTGGACTGCAAATTGTCCTTTATTTAGAGATGGAAATACAGAATTTGCAAGCAAAAATACTTTATGGATTTATCAAATGTGTCCAGATCTCCAGCTGAATGTTGGAGAGTACTAGTGTAACTATAAATTAGTTTCATAATGATACAACTGCAAATGTTAATACTACATAGTATTAATAGCCTTATCAATTACAATGACATAAACATATTTTATAGCAGTATAAATACCGATATTAAAACAATAAAGCACCAACAGCAGTAATTCTAAGTTTCTTGTTACACTGACACACCACTTCAAAATCGATATGAACTTGGACCTCCATACCTATTAATTTACATGTGACAATTTCAGTGAAGTTTAAATATTATCTGAGGTGAGTAAGCCTCATTTATAGTGTTTCCTGTAAGTGGAAACACTTGAGGTGGAATCTGCTTCCATTAATTTTACCTATTTTATGCTGAAACTAGTATTAAAGTAGTTTTTACGTTTAGGCAAATAGTAAGGAACAATAAATCACATAAGCACAAAACTTTGAACAACGCAAGAAAACTATTATCTTTCTCAGTTGAAAGGCAAGAAATTGTGCTGAAAATACTACAGGAATGAATGTAATACATTCACATCTGTTTAACAAAATTTGAGTCCAATGAGCCCTACTAAAGGATTCTTCAGTAAGCCCTGTATGGCTACCTTTAGTCTTGAATTCACAGATCTCAGCAAATGAAACAAGTTGGGTCCATATTTCTTCTAGAGCCAGTCCACTATTCCTGTGTTTCCCTACACAAAGAAACAAACTATACGTAGAATCAGATGGAGAATAACTATGTTCATATTTCTTAAAGGTTAAAAGTTCCAATTAACTGGAAGCTGTGGAGGCAGCAATCACACTCACATAACAGAGCTGTGCAGACTGAAGTAAAGCCTTTCATCTGAGCTACTTTCATCTTGGCATCCAGTATTGTACTGCTCACTATGGATAAATGCTTTTGGTAAATTCACAAAAACCAAAACTGGTAAATTTATACTTAAGGTCTCCTCAGCTAGCCTTTAAGGAAAGGACTGACCTGACAGAAATGTCCTCACAGTTGACAGCAAGTCTGGCCCTCTGATGGGTCTATTATTTAATTAAGGCCTTAACCTAGTTAGAATGAATACTGGTTACTACACTGCAACTACAGCAGTAGTAAATTAGAGCTGTAAAGCCCAGTTGTGCACTTGGGTGCACTCCCCGGCAACAACGTGATTTGCACTGACCTCTAGAATGCCATGACTTGAGAAGTGTTTATTTTATTTTCATGTGGATTAGCTATTCACATAAAATTAGTTCAGTGGCATAGTATAGGAGAAGTTTTTCAGTTTATGCTAGCCAAGAATTTGGCACCCTTTACTTTTCCTCTTTCACACATTCTCACCACACAAGAAGTATCCTCTAGAAGACAGTCTTCAGGTCTTACATTACATTGTTTAAATGTGTTTGAAAGAACAGAATATAGTAAATATGATAAAATTTCTATAAAGTAAAACTTCAGAAGCTTATAAATTCAGAAAAGTAAAACAAATTTCAAATAGGTTGGCAGGAATGCTTAAGAAGAGTAAAATCAGCAGGTGAACATACAATGTAACAGGAAGAAACAGAAACCCTTGCGGGCACAGTGACATTCTACAGAACTAATATGAAATTTCAGAAGCATCACAAATAGGAAAAAAAATTATGATTGGCTATCTAGAATTTTCACTGTGGTCTTTTGCCAACTTCTCTTGAAATTAAGGTGACATGGTATTCAAAATAAAGTCACTGCACTGACTTGTAAGCAATTAGCAGACCAGAAATGAGGTTTAGGCAATAAATGGCTAGTTTCTACAGTCAAGGTCCTTCAGAGACCTGTCCTGGGGACTGAGCTGCTACTGGGAAAAGGCTGAAGTGATAAAATCATCTCCTGCTACAAAGTCATTCACTGTAGTAAAAATTAAAGGTGAGAAGACTTTGGGATATGTAATGATGATTAGGGTCCCAATGATAAAATGACAATGGAAAATCAGTGTTGGTATAAGCAATAGGGAAAAACGACTGTAACTTTACATTATACAATAACAAAATCCACACTAGCTATTACCATGCAAGCAACTATCGAAATTGTAATAGATTGTTCAATAAAATATTTGTATAACGTTCAGTAGGAATCCAAAAAGTACCTAGAAAGCTACATTTTTTTTTCCCTTGGAAGTGGATGAGATGTCAGTATAAAAGAGAAATAAGACAGCTGGGTATTCCCACATACAGAAACATCAGCCCAACACTGATAACACTTAAGAAAACTAAAAATGGATCAGTGAGTTGGAAAGCTCAGAGGAATTTGTGTATGGTGTTTTGTTACAGACCTGGATGGAGGAGTACAGACAGAAGGGATTCATCACTCAGAAGTTTTACCCCACCAAGAAAATATTATTTGTCCAAAACAGGCCACAGACCCTAACTCGGTATACCACCTGGCACGGCACATGCATTGTCCTTTAACAGGCTTATGACCTTATGACAAAAATATAACAATCTAAGTACTACGTACAAGCTAAAGGAAGAGTGTGATATTAAACACATTATTAACTTTCCTAGTCCCTAGTACAGAATTTCCTAAGGGAAAAACATTCAGATTATCCAAGTGCGTGTTCCCAGCTACCGAGAAAGGCATATTTCTTTCCTTCCTACCCACCCAAAATCCAGTAGACTACAGTTTGATGTGGGGAAGATTACCTTCTGGGAAACAAGTCTGGTGACCATTTTAATCCTGAGCAAAAGAGGGCATGTGAATCAATCAGTTATGAGATTTCTTGCATGTTACTGCATCCCTTTAGCATCTCCTTCCAGCCATGCTAAGTCATCAAGCACAGCCCTTCAAGCACGGATTTAATTAATGTCAATATAAATTCAGTACCAGCAACAATCAACAAATGACAAATAAGAGTCTTACCAGCTCCCTCTTGAGGATACTAGCAAATCGAACATTCAAAGACAAAGGTCAAAAGTTTTACTTCTTAATTCATTAATTCCTTACTCGTCGTGTAATTCTGTCTCCACCATATTCCACCTCCTCTGGAAATGTTTAACTACATACCAGTTGGTGGTATGTCAATTGTTACTAACAAATTCAGATACATACGATCTTGCAGCACTATTATTCTAGTAATAAAATGTATTTTATCTTAATTCATCATCATCAGACAGACTTGACCAAATTGGGACATAAGTTCTCCAGGTAGATCTTACAGCCACCTTTCAGTACCTAAAGGGGGCCTAGGAAAGCTGGGGATGACTCTTCATGAAGGAGTGTAGTCATAGGACAAGGGGTAAGAGCTTTCAAGTAAAAGAGGGTGGATTTAGATTACCTATTCAGAATAAACTCTCTACTCAGAGGGTACCCAATCTGTAAGTGCTCATGGGCAGGCTGGCTGGGGCTTTAGCAATCTGGTCTAGTGATTATCCTATGATTTTCATTTTAAAATAAACTCCCATTATTGCCATTAAGAAAAAAAAAAAACAAAAAAAAAAAAGAAAAAGAAAGCTGTAAAGAAAGCTTAAAAACTCTAAAAACTCTACATCTTCAGGAAACTAACTAGAGAGAGGTACTATTGCACACTTCTTTAAGTTGACATAAATTGGCATTGGTGCTTTAATCAACATTCAAAGCCACTTGTTGATACGCATGCGTCCAGAGTCTGCAGAATCTCATTCCCAAATAACTGGTTGCATCGAGAATTGTAATCAGAAGGAATTTGTGTAAGATGGCATTCTTTCAGTCTATCAGACATGTAGGTCAATCTGCCTTATGATTAAGATTTTTTCCTAATCATGTTAAAGAACATTAAATTTTAATTACTTGCAAATTGGATAAGAGTTCAGGGAAGCAAAATCTCTATCGACAAGAGAGAGCTGTTTCCAATCTGCTACTGCCATTTCTGTCCATGTGTTTAGCTTTAACAATATTATATACGCTTATTTATGGCCTTACAATATGACAGATCTAAACACTGACAGTTGAAACAAGATTCTTTTTTTAGCTGGGGTGAATATAAGGTGACATGGAACAATTATATGCCTGAATCAAACAACTTATTTTCAGCAGGCCTGGAAACATACTTTTATTTATACCGACTAGGCCTATAATCCACAAGTAAGAGTAATATGAAACTATCTCACAGAGTTTGGCTATACAAAAAGCTTGTAATCATTTCAAGTTCACATAGTACTTAGAACTGATGCAGATGCATCTGAGCTACCCATACATGAGCTTAATGTATAGCTACAGTTACAGACACATAGCTACAGAATACTCAGTGAAGACTCGCTGCCCAATTTTCTAAAGTTCTGGATAGCTTTAAAATTCTCCCTAAGTCATGAAGTATTGAAGCCTAATCTTGTTATTTCTATATGAGGTATCTATTTTAGAGCCTGTTTGTGTAAAAAAATTGTAGTGTATATACATTTCATGTGATACTCTCTGAAATTTGATAATATTCTGATGTGTAGTCTTCCATACCACTGCACTGACTCAATTTTTTTCTACTTAGGACAATTTTCAGACAGAATATACAATCTAAACAGAAAAGTATGATATGCATGTGAATTCCTCCTGAAAAAAGAGATTCAGTGAATTCTTGGATATATAGGAAGGCTGATATGATTGACTTCATGTATAAATTTGTCTACATATAAATAATTTAAGAAAAGTAACTTTGGCAGAAGAAAATCTGATACAGATTGAGATAGCTAGAGATGGAAAGAGCTTAGAGATACAAACCCCACTGAGATTAAAAAAAAAGAATAAAAAGTATTTCTTGAAGCAATTTACAGTCTAGGATTAGATGCAATGGCTGTATATAATCAAAACAAGAACCATGATAGGACTGAAACTTCAACAGCTTTGGCTGAAATTTAGTGTTTATTCTAAGGGCAAATATTGTCATGAATTTTCTAACTTCTGACTTTCCATCCCCACATAAGCAACTGGATTTCTTTGCAACATCAAAAGATTAAAGCAAGATGCTTGCAATCCATTTCTGTCCTCCCTTCTGAAGTGCACTACTAACTTACTCTTTCTAAAAGTAGAACAGGACTATTACAGCATGCATACTGCTCTTTTCTTCCTGTGGCATGAGTATTTCTGTTAGGCTTGTATCACTTTACCAAATTTGGTGTGATTATGGTTCAGCTTTTCAGCAAAAGAAACCTAACCAGATGACCAAAACACAATATAAAACAAAGCAAAAACTAGTCAAAGAAAGAATATTACAGACTTCAGAAAATGCTCCTTGACTGTAAGACATATACGACAGAAATTTTCTTACATTTCTTCTCATCCCAGTGATATGTTCTTCATGATTTGAATATATATACACACTCTGCCAATGCAGCTTTTTTTTTTTTTAATAAATATAAATATTCTTCATCTTTGGGAGGACTGGAAACATAATTCTAACAGTTATGTCAGGTTACTAATGTCACTTTCATGATTAAGGTTAAGTCAGCTTAGTTAGGAAGCTAATGTACATCTTCACCTTGAATACTATGATTCACTTCTAGCATTATTCTCAAATTAAAAGTTCGTAGAATTTAGCACCAGCTCAGTTCTTTCTCCATGCAGTTCACATCGTCCTAAAGTGCTCCCCTGGGTCCTTTTGCTCGGAAAGAATAATTGACATTATTCTTACTTTTATTTCTCAATAAATCAGCATGGCTAGAAATAGGTTAAAAGAATAAAGAAATCACAATGAAAGCAGGCAATTAGAGATTTCAGGATTACATTACCAAATAAAGACCTGATAAGAATGCATTAAGTTGGTACTGAAAACAAGGAGTGCTGTAATAAACATTTATGAACATTTTATGTCTGCATTCTAATAGTGCAGCTATTTAGGGCGCTTACTTGCTATGAACGATGGCAAATCCCACTTGGAAAATCTAACTCTGTTTACTATTTATTGGGAAGTTTTAGTCTTTGATCAACTAGACTATTTCTGTGGGCATTCAAGAAGACAGAAAAGTTGAAAAGGACTCTGGTAAGAACACTTCTAGAAGGGCTATTTACAGGAGGTGTCCTGTTCCTTTAAATATTTAAAAGAAACATAACATTAAAAATGAAGTTTGTAATTACTGTCATTACTCCAGACTTCAGCTTTTCAGCTGCCAGGTTCAAAATGATGAATTGTTTCCGATGTCAGTAAAAAGTCCCCAAAAATTGTCATTCCACATTTCCGAAAGATGTAAACACATTCTTTCTGTCTGCTGAAAAAGTGACACAAATGGACCACTGAAGATAATCACTAAACATGAGTAATCTCTGATAACAGAAAGACTAGAAACAGCACTGGGACTGTATTAGCTAAAGGTTTATGCCTGAAGAACTGTAATCATCAGAAAATTTCATATAGGTAATGACAGGCCTTTAAACCTAGTCTAACCTTATCATAACCAGGGCCTGAAATATATTACATTTTACTCATAATTATGTTTTGTACAAGATGCAACTGAGTGAGAAATAAGCCACTTGTTAACTGTGCCATCTTTTATAGCTGGGAATACGAACGTTACCTTTCTGCTGCTTGGAAATGCTGTGCTGAGGAAGCTGATGCATGGGGAAATGTGTGTTGGGGCACTTCAGAAATCAAAGTTCCCCTTTGAGATTGGTTATATATTTGCCAATTAATGCACAGTGTTAGACATTTTTTTTTGAGTTGTGCCACTCTCTGAGGATTTTAATGAGAAGACAGTCAAAGTTTCCTGAAGTGTGAATCAGTTTTTCACCTCTTTTGTAAAAGGTAATTGCCACTAGACAGCGCAGAGGTAATTGAACAGTGTAAAGACACTGGCCTTCCGACTGCTGGCTACCTGAATTGTAACAGCTATATGAGGTGGGCAAAGCTGATTCTAGTGAGAAGAACATACAAATATGTACCAGAGACACCAAGAGGGTAAGTTAGTTCCACAGGTTACTGTCATGACTTCTAGCAACTAAGAGCACTTGTTACTGAAGAGTAACTCATTTCAAGTGTTAAAAGTCAGTGACAGAACTGCTGTTTGCATTTCAGCACATCAATGAAACTAAATCTTATTTATACAATTTAATAATTAGATGCATTTAATTATTAATGTACATATAATACCAGGAAAATTTAAATAATTAATGATATACTTATAAATAATTTCTGTTGGTGAAATAGATTGAGAAAGCGATTTGTTCATAACAGTGGATTTATAAATATTTAAAAACAAGTACCAACAATGTAGTTTACAAGTACTAAAAACCCTAATGCTCCTAAGCCATTTGTACAATGTAGAATAGAACTATTAAATTTGAAGAAAAAAACAACTGATGATTTACTTGGCCATAAACTTTGATTTACAACCAGGAAGTTGGAAATAAATATAAATAGGACTTCTTAATTGGTTTCTTAAAAATCCATTCCTTGAATCAGAGTATTTGAACATATAGATGAAGTAGGCAATGCTCGAAGTCATAGCAACTGCTTTTCAATTTTTGCTTGGTAGTGATATGACAAGCAACTGAACCTGACACTGGATCTTTATGTTCAGATAAGCTATGATTAACGTAGTGTAAATTGGGCGAAAACATAAACTTCTGGTATATCATAATTCCTGACCACTTGGAGCAAATACCAGCAGCATAAATTATTGCAGCCTTGGGACTGCTTTCATTTACTCTTATTTGTAGTTGTTACAGAGCCCATTCTGAAAGCGAACATCATTCATATCCAGTGATGCATTTGGGTTTCTGACTTCATTTTGACTTAAATGGAAAAATAAATTAGAACTTGCACAGGAATGAAGAGCAGAAATAGCTGTCGGAGCCTGTTGGATCTGGATCATAGAATGGTTTAGGTTGGAAAGGACCATAAAGATCAGCAAGATCTCCCCACCATGGGGAGGGATGCCTTCCATTAGACCAGGTTGCCCAGTGCTCCATCCAACCTGGCCTTGAACATCTCCAGGATGGGACAACCAACTGAAATCCCACCAATGTGTTCAAGCAACTACAAAGCAATGTAAAGCAGTTCAACTGCAGTCAACTAGGGGACTTCTTTCTACATCTTCAGGGTATCACAAGTGAAATACATTCTTTAGATAAGATATTTATACTTTAATAGAGAAAAAAAAATCCTTTCAAGAGAATTTTCCAACAGTCTATAACATTCTATTTATTGTAACTCCTACATTTGGCAGGTTAGTTGAAAATATTGTAGGAGACCAATATTTTCTATACAATTCAGTACACAGGATAATTTTTATGTGATGTAATTAAAATTTTGTGAAATTCTATTGCTTCAATCTTTTTTATTCCTTTAGGTGACTTTCATAGATGGGATTGTTTTAAAATAATCAGATGGTAAACCAAAATGTCACAGAAACTCAAATTACTAATAATCATGAAAAACACGGTTGGTTAACTAATCTGTGAGAAAAATTGCTTTATCAAAGTAGTATGAACCAAAACTGCAATGAGAGACTATCAGTGTGTATAAGAAAATAAACATTATCTTTAAGCAACATTATCCACTGTCACACTTTTCGCTGCCCTGATGATATACATTAATCTGTTACAATGTACAAGTGCACTTAGAAAAATCTTCATTATTTTCTCATTTTCCTCTTCCTCAACCATTTTCACTACTACTTGCTTACTAAGCACTGGAATATTCAGAAATATGCCTTATAACTCTGCTACATTTTCCTCATACTTTCTGCGTTGTTTAGAAGCAGTACTTCGTGAGCCACCACACTGCTGAGGAAGCACTCTATATTTATAACAAATTCTTCTACTCAGAGATGTGCATCAGTGTAGTACAAGCACTTGATTTTGTTTCTATTTTCTTACAAAGCCCATCTCCTTTGCGGTGAGTGTCATCATCTGTAGGACTCCATCATCCTCAGACCTACCCTACCCTTCCTCTCACCCTACCATGACTCCCATTGCATTTTCTTCTTAATTCAACAACTCTGTCAAAGGCTTGAGAAGCACTGTCAAGAGTCATGCTGCATAAATGCAGAGATAAAACTGAGATCTTTGCTTCTCTGAGAAACGCACAAATCCGTAGGTATTTCAGTGATGGGAAAGCAAACACTTCAGGATACATGCAGAAAGCTTGGACAATGAAGGTAGGTAATACAAACCCTGTACTGTTAATTAACATTACCATCTAGCCCTTGCAACAGTGAAGTCTCTTCGCCATTATATAAGTAGTTCACAGTTAATGAATTCTTTTGAAACCTTTTTTGGAAAAAGAAGCCAACCATGAGTGGCATCCAGTGACCATTTAACTTGACTGGCCAGAATATAATGTGCCTTTGAATTTGAATGCAGCAAAACAGTTGCTTTTAATTTCCAACATATATTTTTACAGTCATAGATGTGGCTGTACAACATAAAACCATAGTGTGTGTAGACAAAATTACCAGCTCTTAATTAAAGGCTTGGGTACCAGAAACAATACACCACCTTACTGTTGTGTTCTGCTTAACCTGATTGGACCTGCTGACAAGCTGACAGTAGCCATGTAGCCACGAATCATGCTGACACCAACATGAGTTCCAGGAACAGCCCTGGTCATGTGTATGTATGTCAGGTACCTCTGGAGAGCACTGTTTTATTTATTGCTCCTGATCCACAAGTAAAGCTTTAGATGACAAGGATCAAATGTTGTTTTCTCACATTACAAAGTAATGCAAAATATTTATATTTATTCTTACTTTCAAAAGCAACCAGCACAGCTGTAACATTTGTAATGTAAGTACTGCTATCTGCAAAGTTATGCATATGGGTTCAGGCTCTTGTGAGTCTGCTGTAATTAAGACATTCAGGACTGTTGGTCAGTGGTGATCAAAGGCATACAATACAAAGGCCATATGGTGATTAAGAGTTGTAAACCTTAACTTCCAATTATTTAAAGGACAAAGATTAAAGAATTAGAACATATCTATTAATGTTTGGCGATTATGGAAAAAAAAAGTGTGACATGGACTCTACTAACATAAAATAACTGGAAAAATAAAGTCAGAAGAGCATGTAAGCATAAAGTAAACACATGACAAAATGCTCTGTGAAACAAGTCCTGATTTATAAAGTACCTTGCACCATACAAAGTAGTGCATTTTCCCACTGTTGCTCACAGTTCTGTGAGTTGGAATTTGATGAATCTCAACTTTCTTTTCTCCTCAGTATGTGGTTGAAAAATAGGAAAGGAGACAAAAATGTGAATGCAAAACACAACAAGCAAGTCACATGGTTGCTGAAACTCTGAATGTTTTCATATTTTGGTGATTTAGGAATACGACTCATACTATCTTGGAGTTCCTACGGCAAGACAACTAATAAAATTCAGATAGCTATGAAAGCTACAGTGCCATAGCTGTTTCTGATATACTTATGAATTTGTAACCTAGATGTGCCTAAAACAATTTAAATCATTACTGAGAGCAAAAAAAAAACCTCTTCAAAATGTTGAGATACAGTGGTTACAGCTCCTCTCTAAATGTTTGTTTACAAAAATTACAATTATATGGGGTAGCTTTTAATTCTAGTCAAATTGCAGCTTAGTTGAAAATGTTATTTAGCTCAAAAAGGCATGAATTTAGACTACAGATAAGATGCCTCCTCATAAATTTTCTTTGCACTAAAAACTGAGTACAGCTATTCTTTTTAATTCAATAGTGCACTTAATGTTCATTGTATAAAGGGAATAAAAAAATAGCACGCATCAGTTTAAGAATGACATAAATGTCATTATGACCTTCATGGATTTTCATATAGCCTAAGTAAGTAATCCCTGTAAACCAAACCAATTCAAATGCACATCTTCACTCATTTCACTGCTGTTTTGCCCTCTGCTGCAGTTTTATAAATCTCTATCTTTCTAATACATCTGTTTGGGAAAAGAAAAAAAAGAAAAACACCAAAAAAACACCACACAATATAATAAAAAAAAATACAACTGATGCTATTAAAGCTCTAAATCTGCAAATCAGAAAACTTGTCAAGGAGACCTGCTTAAAAACTGATATTCTGGAATTCTGTTGTTTTAATTATATAGTATCCTTGCCTTTTCTGCCACTTTAGTTAAGGTTGCATCAGTATTTCCACTACAAGATCCCACTCCTTGAGGTTTCATAACTCACTCTTAAAAACCCCCTTACAGCTCCACCTTGGCATACAAGATTTCACCATAGAAGTGGAAAGTTACTTATACATAGAATCATCAAATCCATCTATAGACATATGAATAAAGCTTTGGAGATATATAGCTTGAGTTTTCACCTATGTGTTAAATTAAACCATTTCAGAAACCAAAGTAAGTCAAGAAACATTTTGTAGCTTTATATATTTTTCTCTCTGATGAATAGAATGCCAAAATATCTACCTCTTAATTACAGTTTTTCATCTTACAATTGCTTTTTTTTTAGCCAAGGGGAAAAAAAAAAGAAAAAAGTGAATAGGTAAGTTGACTTAGAATGCGATTTTCTGTGTTTTGCTATGAAAATGTCGAGCACATGTCATATACATTTAGTGCAACATACTAAAATGGAAGGGTTTGATTACATTTACAGTGCCAAACTTCGGAGCCGGGAGAAGTTAGATGTCTGAGGAAAATTAGTTTATTCAAAGTCTTACGAAATGTTCTGTGTACAATTCTAGGTGTGAGCTGAAAAAATGAAGAGAAGGAGAGGAGATTTCTGGAACATCTGAAAGTCAACTGATGGATAACAAAAGGATGAAAAACACATATACTAGTTGTAGTCTGTGTAACAATACAGCAGGAAGTGCAGTGTGACTAGATTCTGCAAGTATTTGTCACAATCTATACTGAAAGTGTCTATGGAACTTATTGTGCACTGCAGATGCTTTCACCATGTATTTTCGGCTACAGATACTCTTGCTGTTTAGTAGAAAAATTATGTCAGAAAGATGATTTTAAAAATAGCCAGCTTCCTCTCGGCTGGGTGCTGCAAGGCTATCTTTATGCTGCTATTTAGACCTACAGATGAACACTGCAAAATATTACAAGCATACATTAAAAAGTTTTACAAAAACAGTACTCAAATTTTGTTTTATTATTTGCTAAAGCTATCAGCATATTTTCAGTTTAAGAAAAGACACACAAGAGCCTCATGCTTATACGTTATGTAGGGAAGGGATGTCTCCAATAAAAATTCACAGTCATCTTGACATCTAACTCACATTGCGCAGTATAATCCTAGAATAATCCCATTTTACACATGAAATTAATATTGTTTGGTAACAAAATTGAACTGTTAGAAAAGTGATGACCCTGGCTTTCGCTCTTGCCTGGGATGAAACACTTTTTGCTCTAGACAGAGCTGGGAATCTCTTCACCATGTTCCACTGTATAGAACATACCCTGTGTTGATAAAATATATGCTCCTTCCCTTAATATATGCCAAAATGATGATGTAATAAAAGTGATTTAAAAGAGCATAACTATTTGATTTTACTACAAGCTGGCAAGATTTCTTCCTTGTATCTTTTAAGTAATTCAGCTTGACCTGAATTAATTTCAAAGTTATACTTATTCATAGCACTCAAACTCTATGTACAGACTAATGAAGGATTAAAATAAAATCTCTGCCTTCCTATTCATAGTTCATGTGCTTCAGCTGTTACCTTACTCTATACTACAGATCATGTCACAAGTTTAGTGTTAGCTACACAGAACCCAGTTTTAAGAACACCACAAAACCAGTATTAATGTAAACATCTTGTGTGTTTCTTTGTGTTCTCAAGTTATACAAGACATAGTAGGAAATATTATTTTATCAGGGAAAAACCTAATTATAAGAAAAAGCTAATGATAAGAATTATAATTATTATTCAGTGGAGATGCAATTATAAGGAGATAACTTCCAATTACAGTCGCAGTAGTGAAACAGAAGAACAACGACAATTAGTTCTTCTCTTTGCTGCCTGAAGACTGTTATTATTTAATATCCTGTGGGGCAAGACAGCATGACTAGCCATAAAATCTGAAACAACTATGACAAAGGACAAATACATTAATTTTCTAGGAATTTGAGAGCCTTTTTCCTGGTGGTTGACTGCAGATCAGTCAGCATCACTCCAAATAACAGTTGAAACTTACTTTCCTATTACACTTCTAAAATTCATGTTTGCTATTTCCTTATCTAAGTCTACATGTTTTAAGTACAAAACTCTAGAAAGCCCACCTAGTTTGTAGACCTTCTAAAATACAAAAGTCAGCCTGAATCCATACCAAAAGCAAGGAAAAGGTATGTTGTCTTCAAAAGAGAAATAAGGAGATGAATCCTACTATTTTGCACAAAATCATGAGGCCATTCTTAGGCCTTCTTACAGTTTCAGAAACAAAAAAGAATGTATGCTTGCCATTGTTGGAGGTAACTGAGGGCATTTTAGCATTAGGTAAAAGTTTTGTAAGAGTAATGTATTCCAAAGAAAGATATCACTTATATACTGCATTTTTTGACAAATGCTAAATTTACACTTTAAATGCCAAGTTTTGAGTGGCATATTCTAGGCAACATCCACCCTTCAGGGATCAATGAAATGGCCAAGCAATAGACAGCTTTCCTTCCTCATCTGCACAATGTATAACAGAGATGCTGTCTGTAGATGGTGAGCACTGAATTTTTAGCACATTTCAGTATCCCCAGTTGTGGTGAACAGCATCCCTGTTCTGGAAATGGATGCCATCATCTTTCCCTAAACAACGTATATACCTACCTCATGGTGCATATGTTAGTGAAGGTAACAGATGGCAGGCTCTGGAGGATTACAACTCTCTTAGAACAAAACCATGTTGGCACATGGACATAACTGACTGAAATGTTTCTAGTGCCATCTGTCAAGGGAGAAGAGAAACTATCTAGTTTACCTCCACCCACCTTTTACTGTCCCCTTTCATTCTGAAGAGAGATTGCCCCAGCTCTCTATCTTTTTCCTACACCACAACTACGTGAACACAACTCTCACATCACAGGCCCACTGTATAAAGTCCTAATCCCGCATCTGGAAGTTTATGATCATAACCAATGTTTTCAAAACACATTCTTCAGTAGTTCAATGCCAATACATGCACACGTATGTGAAATATGAATGTAGTGTTATGGTGCTCATATTTAATATGTAGAGACAGCAGGAAGGTTTGGGATACAGTCAGTATAAGAGATGCTGTGCAAACTAATATATTGTACCAACTCACTACTGACATATGCTTAAGTATCACCAAGGCAGAGCTATGAATTGGTTGGTGGAAGTCCCTGTTATTGTCGTTATAGCCTGTATTTACCTGGCTGCACTTGCCTATTGCACTGGCATTCCAAGAACATGGATCTGTCAAGACAATACTTAGAGAGAACAGTTGCGTTTTTATGAAAAGGGAAAACAAGAAAGAATCTGGATATTTCTGAATGGGAAAAATACCCAATCACAGATGGAGAAATTTGAGTATGGTAAGTAAGATTGCCTCCGTAAACATAATTGTTCGTGTAAATAGAAGAAACTGATCCAATAGTGTAGATCTCAGAATGTACTTAGATATATATTTCTACAGCATTGTGCCACTATATAACTCTTAAAGCTATCTGTGCTAGGCAAAATTTAACTTACACGTTCAGAGTTAAACTGCTAAAGTTAGTGAAGGAAAAGTGCATGCTCCCTGTGCACAAAGGCACAATGTAGACAGAAGGAATAAGAAATGTCAACAGCTGTATTCAACATACCTGAAGAAATCACCACCAGAATTGCTCTATTTATTTTACGGATAACCCTGCAGATGTAACTAAGGGCTCTTTAGCACAGCCCAAAAGGTAGGTGATACGTGATATTAATTTTCCATTATCTTCCTTCGACCATAATCTAAATCAAGGGTATTATACTATTTTCATGAGGCTGTTATATATGCTGCCACGCACTGGGGATACTGGCATGGATCATGCTCCTTTGAACTTAAATGTCACCAATTCACCTTGCAGAGCACTGCGGTTTTGCACTAATCCCAGTACAGAATTATTCTAACACAATCTAGACATAAATTAAACGAACTACATGATGTACATACAACAGCTGTGCTTGTCTAGACATGACATTACCTGATTGAAAGTGAGCTCTGGGATCAAATTCCACAAATGGCTGAATCCTTACATCTCACCATGTGCTAAGTGTGTCCAGATGGCAGGTTATACACTAGTATTAACAATCTACTTTCACTTCCCTGAAGTATCTTCATAGCACATTGCTGATGTTATTGTAAAGTTAGAGGGGATTTAATAAGCAAAATATTTTAAAATAATCCCGGTGAGAAAAATGATATCGAGTGCATTCATGTACTTTGCATACATACATACAGTGTGTTTCTTAAGTGCTACCAAGAGAATCATTATATATCCATGGGGGAAAAAAAAAAGAAAAAACAAAAACCAAACAGACGAAAAAACAAACCAATCAACCAACCAAAAAAAAGCCAACAAACAATAAAAAAAACAACACATTGAGAGAAATAGATATATAACAGGAGCACATTAACCTGACTGGTTTGTGCTAGTGCTTACCCTTGCTCAGAATCATTCACTTACCAGCCTGCAGAATCAGAACCCAGGCTATTTAGCTACCATTTGAGACACTCTTCTCAGAAAAGAGTTGTACACTGAAGTGATTTGTCCCCAAACTCAAAATTTCTCCATTTTTCAGAAAAAAATATCTGTTGAACATTAAGTCAATAAAAGATATTGCCCTTACTGCATTTAGACTGGGTAACTCAGGTAGTGCAAGCCAATCTTTAAGGAACACTGTGATGGCTACTGAACCATCAGCACAAATATATTTAGAACAGGTGTTTCTGTAACTGTGAAAAATGTAGAAAATCTAGAGTTCAGCAGCCTTTACACACACTTCTGCATAATATGGTGTAGTGGTCTAATGATAACATGCTGGGCTGCAACATCAAAGATTACAGGATCAAAATCTCCTTGGTTTCTTTTCTTACTCTATCTCTTTATCCAGATGTATTTGCTCATTTCTGCTTTTGGCAAAGAAATGTATTTAGAATGAGGTTAAAATAGGGTTTGGGTTTTTTTTTTGTGTTGTTTTGTTGATGTTCTGTGTTTATTTTTTTTTACAAGATCTAATCTAGATGCTTAATGTTAGTGCGACTAAGACAAAACAACAGAATAGATAAAAAAGAATTTGGCTGAAGAGTAGCTAGAGACTGATCCACTTCTGCTAGCTTGTAACATTTTTACGAAATAGCATCAAATGGTGAGCTTAAAAGCACAATCTACTGCCAGTCATTTGATTATTTTGGTAAAAAAAGCCACCTTGATTTTATATTTTGCTTTATAACCTCTCCTAGAGTTTCCAGGAAGGTAAAAATCCAAAACACATCAAGTGGCAGCTGGCAGTTCTCCCTGTCGACCCTCCAGGGACAACAACAGGGGCAGAGATGGTTATGGACAAGCCGATTTCTGGACTTCTTAGTGTTTGTTTTCTTATGTCTCTTTGGGAAAAGTGCAGAAAAGAATTTTTTGGTGGCACTGAAAAGAGAAAAGCAAGAATGCTCTGTGATTTGCTCATACAGAAACGCTTTTGAATCAAGAGAAGGGGATTAGAGGTCCTTCTGCCACGAGGTGGAGAAATGGAAAAGTTCAGCTAGTTTTTTTTGAAAAATATGGAAAACAGCTTCTAAGAGAAAAAAGCAACAAAGAAGCACATAAAGATGCTGCCTTCTAGGAAAGCATCCTGCTTTTGAAAAGAAATCAACTAGAAAAGAACACGGCTATGACCTGATGTGAAAAAAACCATCAGTGGAGATCTAGCTGATGGAAGGACCCCAAAATGCAGTTTTAGTCATTGGAAGAATACTGCACTGGATGAAGACAGAAAATCACAAATTAAAAGGACTTAACGGAAAGTCTAAGGAAGATGTAGTAGGCGGCAACCGAAGGTTCGGGCTGGGACGCGCTAGGACCTCCCCTGCCCAGAGCTTGTGGGCGTAGACAAAGCGAACAAAGAGATAAGGGAGATAAGGAAGGATATATAAGACTTTGTAACAATGCAATAAACACCATTTTGCCGCTCATCATATTGGTGTGTGCACGCGTCAGGATGGTTGGGGACTAGGTGTTAGTCCTTGCAAACAGGGTGCAGTTCACGAACGGAATATCTGGTGCTGAGCAATCAGCAGGAAGATTTAGGTCCACTCCCATTAGGAGTGGATGTGAAGACATCTCATATTTGCTGACTGTCACATTAATGACTCTGGAATTCCTAATTCCTGGGTCTGTGCATTGGTGAGCTGCTTGGTCAAACAAGCTGGATACAGATAAGGGTCCAGGCAACAGATGATAACGTGCAACTGCAAAGAGATTCCTCTAACAGCGATTAGTATCTTGGCGCTGATAATGTGAATTGAAATTACACAACCTAAGCAAGACAGAGTTAGCTACCTGCTCCAGTACTGTAAGGCATAACTTTAGTCACACAGCTAAGCAGCCAGGTGCCATCCCTCCACCCCAAACTAGATCTGCTCCTTTACTGATCTGTTACTATTACTTCATCATCTGCTCTGTTACTGCTGGAGTAACTAATTGCACAAGAATGACATTCAACAACTATTTCATTCATTTACTTTTTTTAACTCTACACCTTTGCACACTGTTCCTAATAAGAGACAACTTACCTAACTCACTCTCTGCTCTTCTGGATTCACCATTTCCAGGTGTTGCCCTTCCTCTTAGGATAATGCCTTGACAATACTTCCAAGTAGTTAATGCACTTCTTGCCTCAATGTCTTGGAATAGAGAAGAGCACTTGAGCCTTAATCAAAGGCTGGCATGGGGGAACCTTTTGTAGAATTCTGTTTGGAAAAAGTGTGTGGAACTTACCCTTAGAGCAGTAAGCACTGCTCTCAATTTTTATCTGTTAAAAAAAATTATATAATGCCACATGAAAATGCAAGTTGTAGGGCAAAGGAAGGGTTATGCAAAAATCAGGTACTTGACAGATTAGATTTTCTTATCTGAACTTAGACAGTGACAAGTGTGTTTTTGTAGAATTCTTGGAAAATGACATATTGTTAAAGGTAATTTTTTTTCTTAATCTATTCAAATAGTACTTGACAATGTGAGTCGTTATCTATTTACCAGTTCTGCTTTATTTGCTTAGCACAATTTATGAAAAACAATATGCTGTTTCCTTTTGAATTCTACTGGCCATGAGAAAAAATGACTGAGGATGCTTATTTCATTGAGGTGGGTAACAAATAAAGCTAGTATATCTAAGTATGACTGATGTAATCATGCTAAAACAATATTTTGATTGAATTTGTCATTTAGGAAGTGGCGAATGCCACTCTGATTCAGTGAGGTGCAGCAAATTCTTTCCCCTGAAAAAATGTGAAACGGAATTATGTTTACTGGGCAGCTTTCAAATAGAACTTATTAGTTTCATTAATGGATGTCAGGATTTTGCAATAAAACAAATGGGGAACTGGTTTGAAAACACTCCACCTTCTGGCAACGCCAGACCTCTCCTCTGTCACATCATGGGCACCACCTATGTTCCCAGTTCTATCCTGCACATTTTACTGCCACTTAATTCTGGCCCACAGGAGAATAACTCAGGAAAATTAACAATTTCTATAGGCACCAACAAAAATGAATACGAGATCGGTTTTCTACATGCACAACTCTGTTAATCCCTTGTTAAGTACTGATATAGAAAATGAACAATTAACCCATGAAATTAATGCAATTTCTGTTCCCTTGATGAAGGTTTAAAGATAGATATAATGGTCTCGTTTGGACACAAAGTTGTTTTTTTCTTACTGAACTAACAAACTCAGAACCACACCTGCATCAGAAGAAAAAAACAAATTACGATGTCAGAGGATCTCTATTTCTCACTTGCACTAGAAAAACACATTTTTCTCGGAGTGCAATTTCCTTTATATTTCAGCAGAAGATACAGAGTTTATCAACAAAAGAAGAAGGAAAAACTTGAACTGTAAGAAGAGAACTAAATATGCTCTGCAAGTCTCTGCCCCAGCATGGAACTGTGGCTGTTCAAAGGCATTTTTCATGCCCAGTTACTGGAAAATAAATCATGTTGCTAAGCATAAAACATGCTGCACTAGCTCAGGACACACAAGTGAGTAATAAGACATTTTAAGGGAGCACTTTACTTTTCTAGACTTAATTTTCCATTTGCTTCACATCAATCAGCTGAACCATGTATAGCAAAAATGAGCAATTGCACGTGGCTTTTCATAGCAATTGAGACAATCTGAACCAACCTTCTTGGAAGAAAATTAGCAGTTTCAGCTCTTTTAAATTAAAGACTACTTAACAATATAAAAGTCACTGACCTTAAACTTATAAATTTAGCTACTTTGCCACAAAAACAAAAAATAATATTGCTAATGTAAGACAATCTATTTCTTATTTTGGTTAATTTTATTAGAAATCTACATTATTTTCAATTTATGATTATTCAGCATTACAAGAAAATGAGCAACCAGTATAATCAGTCATCAGGGAAAGGTTGAAGACAGCAAGGTCCTTTCAGCCTTACCAATATCTTGTTTAAAAATATGTTGTAATATGAGTTTTCCTTATTTAAGTCTTGGCACACTGTAGAAAATAATTACTTTGTGCTACACTTTCCTCTCACCTATCAAAACTTAAGGTAGGGAATAGGAAGACAGCTTCCATAAAGCCATATGTTTAGTTGTCATTTGTTTACTCAAAACATTTGCAACACAGCAATTTCTCCTCTCTGCTGAACAGTAACTTTCCTTTCTCTTTTTCCTTCTAGCTAAGCAGACTTGACAAATGATCATTTAGCCTCCATGGGAAAGACAACATGAGAGGTTAATTTCTGTATCTGTACCACTTCTTGGCTTTCAAACCTCTACCATTAAGCATTAACAATAACCTGAAAAAGAATGAATAGCAATGTCAAAGTATTCTTCTCATAAATCACCGTTTCAATCATTATTTTAATTACTCTCGTAACAACTGTAAGAAGAATCATTAAGAAGGAAAGAAAAGGAAGGAAGGACTACGGGGTTGCATACTTTAACTGAAAACTTGAAGAAAAAATCAACAAAAAGAACCCATACTGTCTTCTGTATATATAATGTAGAACTATACCGCTTGCAAGTTACAATATGCAAGAAAGATTGAAAGGTATGTGGAAGAAGTGAATACCGAAGTTAATTAACGAAATTTAAAAATATATATTTTAATAAAAATGCAGTTAATTAGAACTACAACAACATGAAACATGCTTGGAGAAAATTGAAGTACTAAGCCTGTGTGAGAGTTTGGCACAGAATGTGAAAATTGGCAGTAAGGAAAAGAGAAGTTTACTGTACAATCCTTCCTGTGACGGGAGGGATGACAAGTATGCTTCCTTGACTTTGCTGCTTGTTTTCCTCTATTCTGTGGAATGCTGTCAGTTCTGAAACAGACTGAGAATTCACCCAGTTCCTGTTTTGAGTTGAGCAAATGAAATATGTGGAAGAGAAGTAACGTGATTACAATCATCACCAGAAAGATTTTTCATCAAGAAATGTTACAAGAAGGAGTTCCTTTTGTACTTCTAAATCAATCTCCATTTTCAAATACACAGAAACTATCAGGTAGGTGCTTGTTAGTGTACATAAATGAGGCATACAAATGTTTTTACACTATTGCCAAAAAGAGTGCATATTAATCCATTTTCTTTCTAGTTCATTCCCTTAAACTGCAAAAGGAAATCAACTTTTTCATTAGCACGAAGGATAAATCGGGCTGGAAAATACTGTTATACATTTCCAGCCCAACATTTAACAAGGGTCTTCCAGCCCCTTGTTCAGATGTCAGAGATGGACGTTGAACAGCACTCTTCCTCTCCAAAGGTACTAACTGAATTCCTGGCAGATCTCAGTGGAGCACGAGGTGCACTCAACCAACAACTGACAGGAAACAGCGCTGGGCTCTGGGTGTTGACTCTCCAGAACATTCTTGTGTCTTTTTCAAACCACATGTTTCTACAGATCTTTTTCTGCACTACTGAGAAATAGTCCCATCTCTAAGAGCCTGGCCCTTGCCATGGAAAAAGAAACAGCATCCCATTATGATTATGGGCACTTTTTCCAGGAGGTTTTTTTGCTTGTTCTCATGCCATGGTGTGGTGGTTCAGCATGACAGAAGAGCATTCGTTTTTCCAAAAGTAAGATGGCTACTTGTAGCAAAGTCAATTTAAGAAATATTTTTTTGTCACTGAAATGTGGAAAAAAAAAGAAAAAGGATTGTCATTTAGAGGAGTATGTTAATGACTTCAACAGCGATATTCTTAGACAACTTCAGTTTCAGATGAAAGCATCATTCTGCCTTGTCTGCCTTTCCTGCACTACAGTGACAGGGCCTTGGTTGTGCCTGCTTTTGGAGAAAATTAGCTCTTCCTCATTTCACCTTCAAAATGCTGCCTGGCAGAACCATCCTCTTCATTACTTAAAACACATTTAATTTAGAAAGTACCACAGAGAAAAATTCTCATAAAGGTATGAATACAGTGAATGATTTCAGAAAGATATAAAAACATCTTTGTATGCACGCGTGCATATTTATGCACAAATATGCATGTATGGAAATATTTCACATATCCATATATACTTGTAAATGTATGTACATGTGGGGTATATACACACATTTCCACACATACATGCAAGTATTTAAATATGTAACTAAACATACAAAACTCAACGCATTGTACAGAAACCTTATCTAGCTTTCAATTAACTTGGCTACCAGAAGCTTGAGTAGCACATACAAGCACACACAGCTATGCCAAACAAACACAGGCTAAACCAAAATGCTTTTAGAACTTTAGTACGTAGGAAAGCCTGTGAAACTAAAAAAGTTAAAAAACATAAACAATTAACAATAATGTAATCAAATTTAAGAATGGAAGACGAGTATGCTGTATATATGCATTGAAAACTCACTTTTCTTTGCCACTATGGACATCTCTGCTCTTTACTCAAATATCAGTGGTTTAAGTCAGCATAAAAATTTGTGCACAAGGTACTTCTTTGTGCTGAAGTGAGTATTTCCTATGCAGCAAGTCCCAGTAGTCAGAAAACAAAGCGGTTCCAAGATTTATTAGCATTCAAACAAACAGTGTACAAATTCTCACATCCCTTATGTTGTCCTTAACATTCTATACTGACTTTAGCAAGGTTTTCTTTTTGCATACAGATAGATTCATGTGCAGATCTTGCAGACTTTACATTTTCTTGAAATATATATCTGATCTTTACATGATCAGGTCATAAATTTATTAAGCAGAAATTACAAGAACAGCAAACTAAATATAGAGAAGGGGAAAAGTTCTATGGAAATCTTTTCCTAGAAATGGATTTTTACACGTGATTTGAGCATACAAAAATCTCTGAAAATGTAGAATTTTTCACAGAGAAAAGTGAAACAGATTAAATTGCTAACACTTTCCTAATTTAGTACTTTTGTAGCAGTAAAACTTGAAAGCTTGAATAGGGCTAAGGTATCAAGTTAGATAATGCAAACAGACAAAAATGAAGGATTTTTTTTTTCTCAGCAATAATCAATAACAATTAATCTAATGTGTCTCTGTTTTCAGAGGGAGAAATTGGTCTGAATTTTAGTCAAGACTTGCAGCTTGCTTTCCAATGCCTTGTTCTGTTTCTAAAGGGTACAAGTAATTCTTAGAATTTAGGTCCTACTGTGTTTTCAGCAAGCTCTCTCAACTCTGGATTAAAACAAAATTCTCAGATATTTGGAATGCGACATTCCTACAGTGTATTTTTCACTCCCAAGCAGTCCCTCTAAAATAAAGAAATCATATAACTGGAACAGCTTTGTCTATGGAAGTTTACAATTTTATATACATTTTCTGTTAAAGGCTGTGCTGAAAATGAACCCAAAGACTTCAAAGTGGTCTTTGGGTTTCCAGTAATTAAGTGGCTAATCACAGTTTGAATGGTCCAAGTGTGTTACGTTGTCACTATTTACTACATGCAACAGTAAATAACGTGGATAAATAAGCACTAAGGCAGACTAGGCAGCTTTCAGAAAGCATTTGAATTGTCTTGAGAAATATTTTTCATTGTTGTACCTATCCTGTTTGACTAACAGTTTCTGGCAGTGCTGCACGAAGTTATATCATTTTTGGAAGTCTGTGTGTTTTGTTGAG
Organism: Numida meleagris; assembly: GCF_002078875.1. NCBI lineage: Eukaryota > Metazoa > Chordata > Aves > Galliformes > Numididae > Numida > Numida meleagris. Next base: position 5,256,848 of record NC_034420.1, read on the forward strand.
GAATAATTTGGATAACTGTATTGCAAATGCCTTCGATACACAAGGGGAAAAAATCATTTTTAGAAGGAAATGAAAAATTTATCTGAGACAAGAAAATAGAATTCTGACAATTTCTTCCATCACTCCTATGGGAGACTGGTCACAGATTACATTAACTTGACCCTAACAGTTATAAGGGTCTCTGAAAGTTCTCCAGTCCTCCACAGGAAAATGAAATACCTGCAGGACCTTGCCTGAACTAATTTTTTTCTCCCTCATCTCAGTATGAAAGTGCTTTTTTATCTTTTTCAACAAACAAAAATTGCTATGGTACAGTAACTAGATGCCCATTCCATTTTTTTCTTGATTTATTTCTTAATTTGTTACTGCCATTAGGAACACTGGTATTACCTGAGTCAGCGGCACCTACTGATTGTAATAAAGGCCAGTTTCTTCAGGTAGTGCTCTTGGACATTGCTAGCATGTTCAGGACTAGAGTGGCACTGAAGCTGCTGTAGGCATTGTGCAAAATGCCTGTCAGGGGCTGGGTAGGAATTTATATCACATTATCAAATTGTTCTGTGTGCCACAGTTGGTTTATCCAGTACATATAAAATATCAATCTTTTCCTACAAATAATACCACACATCTCCTTAGGCTATTAGGAAGCACTGAGACCTTCCCACCAGCGTGGATTCGGTCTGAGACAACACAAAATCCAGGTGCACCCTACGATCAGACAGCTTTGTGACTAGGCTGGCACGTACAGCACAGACCTGCACCACAGGAGATAACTATCACATGACCCGAGTGGAATGTAAGGTTTAATTTCATCACTGTATATACTGCAGTATGGATTTTTATGCATAAAAATGTATTCTGCATGTAGATTAGCAAATGAACTTCCAGTTATCAAACACAGATAGAAGTACCAAAGCCAGTGTATGTAAAATGTTGTGAATATTCCTCAAAAGGAGTTTAATAACTCAGATGAAAAAATATTATACATCATTAGAAAGAATTTTCATGCAAGCTATCAAGCAAAGTGAAAATAACACACATAAACATACATGCAGTTCTTTGCACAGCAATTTAACAAGGGTAGTGCAGGAACAACAGCACAATGTGACCCATTATATAAACACTTTTAAAGTCAATTAGATGAACAGTGCCTTCAAGTCTGAATTTTATTATAGCAAAATGCTAACAAAGAAAGGGATCAGAAGTCCCTGTCTTTAGGACAACCCCATTTCTATCCATCTTTGGCTTTCATAAAGACCACTTTTCTGGTTTTCTAAGAGATAAGTAAATGATTACTACACGTGTCTATGGATTTAGATGGAGATTTTGATATCAGAAAAATTCAGGCTGGCGAGAGGAAAAGCACCTGCTCTGTGAAAGTCTCCTGGGATTGGTTTCATTCTGGAGATCAGTACCCATGTTGCATCTGGAAGAATGGATAAGCATAGGACACCAAGAGCATGCTGAACCTGTCCAAGGTCATAGCACACATTAGCACTGCCAACAGGCAGTGTGATTCAGACTAGATCCAAGAGAGCAGTAGCTGCTACCTGCAGGTTAAGACTACAGGAATATACACCTACATCTGAGAAAGCAAAGAACACCCAGAGGGACTTTCCAAACACCCACATGGAAGCTACATGGACACGAGTAAAATCTCTGCCTCTGAACATGCCATTGAGTTTGTCCCAACAGGGTGGTTCTGAGAAACCAAATTACATACGGAAGTGAAAATGTTGTGTGAATAGTTATCTGCCATTAGTTATAGCAGCTTGATTACTTTAATAGCATGTTATGTCACCTCCCAGCTTGATCTCCATTCTCAAGGTGCCTACTCCTGACCAATGCATGAAATAACTTAGGAATTTCAGAAATCTCTTCACAAATGAGGAAAAAACAACAGATCACAATAAAAAATAATGAAGCAGTAAAGAACAGTATGTCTTTCATCCACCTAGACCTTAGTGTGTGAGCAGAGGGAAGTGGACTTGCTTTTGTTTTATCAGAGATACGTTGATTTTCTGAAATCTAAGCCAATTTGAAGTGAAAATCATTTAATTTAGAATTTGACAAAATGGAAGCTACCTATTTAAGAGCTTCTTGGGCTAGTAATGGAAATCTGTGTGCTGGAAACCTTCTCTGAAATAAACCTGAAACAAGTTAGCTGGCAGGTAGGTTTGCACTGCAAGGGATTCTGACAGCCTGTCAAAGTTCCACTTTTCTCACATTCAATCAACCTCTCTCTTCTAAAGAAAGCATAAAATATGTCAAAATGACAGCTGCCGAAGCATAGCAGGAGCAGCAGCCAGCTAGCTGCTAGGCCTATTACCTTAGGAAAGAAATCATGGAAAAGTTGTGTAAATGGCACACGGTGAAAAGGGATTTAATTTACCTGGTCAAGTAGTAACTCAATTAAAGTCTTATTAACTCTTCAGCTACTGTTACTAATTTTTCCATGATTATCTTCTATTTTGATGCTTTCCATTATTTATTTTGAGGTTTTCTAGGAAGATTACTTAAAATGAGACCACCTTGATGCTTCTAATGACTTTCCAAAGTTAATTTGCCACAGCATTGAGTGCAATCAACTTGAAAGCAAATCCAGCAGAGACACTAACATAATTACATGGGATTTTAAACTAGTTAAGTTGGGTCAATATAATCATGATCTTAAAAAGTGGACAGAAAAATATCAGCGCTGATTTGTTTGAATTCTGAGTTACTGCCACTGCTTTTGTGCCATCCTCTCACCAAATTTGCTAAGCTTACAGTGGGAAATCCAGATCTCTGTCCTGTTTCCTCCTGTTGTCGCCAGCAGTAAATTCCTTTGGCAATGACAGAAGCCTGATCTTAGACTGCAAGGCTTAACTGCGTGTTCTGTACTGGCTGAGTGCAAATATTTCTCGGATGACACTGTCTTTATACCTCAGTTAAACCAGAGTAGAGTCTCGGGACAAAGAAAGGCAATGATATGACTCCATGGCTCAATTTCTAAAGTCTTCTGCAAACAGCAGAGCTCCTGGTGCTTCTCAGAAAAAAAGGTCATAAAATCCTTTACCTAGGGAAGTCTTAAGTAACATAAACATACAAGTGGTTACTGACTACGTGTGCACACAAAGTGTGAGACAGAGTCCTAACATATGAACAGATAGCTCCCAGAGCTACAGCTGCAGGATAGATGTTCTAACATTTTTAAGCTACAGACTTTATCCTTGATATCTTGAATGTGTACGTTTAAAAACAAAATAGTATTAGGCTTTTGTTAAGAATGCTGGAAACTTCAGATGAACTAGATATAAACGTATAATAATACAGCTGAAAAGCAGTGAAATGCTAATGAGAATTAGACTACTTTTTAGAGCTAGAGACAATACCTTTCATCTTTCTATTCTACTCTAAAGAGTTTCTGCAATTGAATTAGAGGACTACATTAGCAGTTTTGAAAAAGTTTCCTGAAGATCGAGTCTCAGATCAGTATTATTTTAACAGCTCTTAGTGCTTCTAATTGAATATCTTCTAAAGTCAGGTAAAATGAGCTAAGTCAAACCATGAAAATCATGTCACATACAAAATCTAACCAATTCAATTTATACAGCTTAATCTTTACCGCAGATCTTGGCTTAACTTTCCAAGTTAAAGCGAAACAAATCTCCTTTAATGACAGTAGTCATGCATGTGCTCACTATAGTTGGGAAACAGTAACAGCCTTCATTGTCAGATGGGATATCTCTCCTCTGTTTCCATGAGCTACTCAATATGCATCTGGAAAGCAAATTTCCTTTGTTTCTAAAGGAGATGTTTTCAGCTGTGAGGCTTGTTTGTGCTATACCAGCCCCCATAATTAATTCACAAAAGACTATGTTCTCAAATCCAATCTTTGAGAAAAATTACAACAATACTACGGCGATAAAAATGGGAGTGAGAAACAAAGCTAAGAAAATAAACTACACCAAGCTATTCTTGCGATAGCTGACTATGTAGCCTTTATTCTTGATCTTTACATGTCTTGTTTAGAGAGAACAAGAACTTGGTCTCCTTGTATGTTCTTGTAAACAGTTCTCACGTAACCCTTACATTTTCTTGCTTTACAACTTCCAACATCAAAAATTGCAAAATCAAAATAACAGCAAAGAAAAGATGAGCTAAAGCACAACATTTTTGTTCTTTGTTTTTAGGAAGAATCCTTTTCAAAGAACTTGAAGTTGCATTGGCGGCACTCCAGAAAAGAAAATCAGACCAAGCCACACAACAACAAATAAAATCAAACAACCGACAAAACACCACCAAACCAAAAAATCCCCTCCATACTTAGGGCCGCCGCAGAATACCCATAGCAGCACTGCAGGATATATCCCTAAAGGTTCAGAACAGTTCATTAATTCCTATTCTAGGTTATTAAATACTGATAAACTCAGTGCAAGCTTACAAATTTAGGCAGGAAGAATGAAACAAGTCCTTGTTCCTTACAAACTCTCATATGTTTATTTATTTTTAACACATTTCTCTGTGTAGCCAAAAACTCCTGAGCTATTTCAATCTCCTCGAGTCAACCTATGTGTCAATCACTATCCAGCATTTCATACGCAAAAGTCTGCAAAACCACACAGAAGGTATTTTGTAAATATTTGTTTATTAGAGCCTGCAATTAACACACCCTTTAGTAATACACGGTAATTCACATTCTTTTCAAAATGAATGTTCTAGATAGAGTATGACTGACCTGCCAGAGCTACAGCTCTGCATCCTTCTTGTGTTGGGGCCCCTAGCCCAGATGCAGTACTCCAGATGGGACCTCACAAGGGCACACTAGAGGGTAATAATCACCTCCCTCACCCTGCTGAACGCTCCTTTTTGATGCAGATCAAGATACAGCTAGCCTTCTGGGATGCAAGCACATACTGTTGGCTCATTTTCATCCACCAAAATCTTCAAGTCCTTCTCCACAGGGCTGCTCACAACGCCTTCTTCTCCCAGTCTGTACACATTTCTGGGATTACCCCATCCCAGGTGCAACATCTTGCACTTGTCCTTGCTGAAACTCATTCCATTCATGTGGATCTACCTCAGGCTTGTGCAGGTCCCTTTGGATGGCATCCCTTCCTGCTCAGCTGCACCACTCAGCTTACTGTCGTCAGCAAACTTGCTGAGGGTGCACTCAACCTCACTATCCAGGTCACCAACAAAGATGTTAAAGATTTCCGGTGCCAAGACAGACCCCTGGGAGACACCACTCGTCACTGGGCTCCACCTGTATATAGAGCCATTAACCACAACCCTCTGGCTGCAATGACCTAACCAATTTCTTATCCACTGAACAGTCTACCCTTCAAATCCATACCTTTCCAATTTAAAGCTAAGAATGTGATAGGGGACCATACCAAAGGTCTTGCAGAAATTCAGGTATACGACATCAGTTGCTCTTCCTTCATCCACTGATGCCATTACTCCAACACAGAAGACCACCATACTGGTCAGGCATGATCTGCCCCTGGTGAAGCCATGTGGGCTGTCATATCACCTCCTTGTCTTGCATATGCCTTAACATAGCTTCCCGGAAGATTTGCTCCATGATCTTCTCAGGCACAGATGTGAGGCTCACTGGCCTGCAGTTTCCTGGATCTTCCTTTCTCTTTTTCTTAAAATTTGGAGTGGTGTTTTCTTTTTTTCTCTCACTGGGGACAGCCGCAATTTTTTGAAGATAGAAAAGTATGGAAAAATCAGCACCTGGGCAGTTTGAGGGTACAAAAGCCCAATAATGGTTAATTGGCAGAGAAGTGACCAGAACTGTCATTGGTCATTCCTGCCTTTAACTTTGCACGGTCCTACTCACAGTGCATTTCAATTCTGACTATGGCATTTCCATCTAATGGTAGGGATGTGGTAGGGACAAACTTTGAGAAATTGTTATGCTGTGGACTTTCCACATATTAACTGATTTGTGCACCAGCTGCTTACATTTCTTACCCAAAGTGTGTCATAGACTGCACAAGGTACCATAGTATCCAGAAGTCTTTTGAAGATATCTCAAATTGACAGTTTCTATGGATCAGCTGTGTCACTGCCAAACTATCACTGTTTTGATCGTTACAGGGCAGTGTTTCACAGACCACTGACAGTCACAGTGGAGGTTAAAAGGAGGTGACGTGATTCTGAGCTGAACATACAAACCACTCAATAAATGAACAATCTGATCAGTTGTGCTTTCTTACAATCTTAAATCAAGTGTGTATTTTATATACATTTAATATTATTTATAAACAAACAATCATCTTCAACAGAAACATTTTTAGGCTTATTTATGCCCCTTATGATTTTTCTAACAGATAAGAGGAGTGTAATAAAAAAAATAAAAATTAAAAGTTAAAAATAATTTGGGAAAATTCTAGAATTATTACTGAGAGAAGATACATTCACACACTACCGACAAAACTTTCCATACTGCTCTTGTTTGTGTTTGGATAGTCAGGAAATACAAAATAAGAGCCAGTATTTCAACCTACTTGGCTCTCTAAGGATCTACATTTCTAAAACTTCCATAATGAGAATGGATGTTGCTTAATACATAGTCTGCAACACCTAGAAGTGACTTTATGTGAACCATGCAGTGGCAACAGTTATTTTTAAAACATGGTCTGAAACAGGCATTGGGAAAATTGGCATTGAAAAGAAAGGAAATGGAAATGATTAGAACTTTTCAGAACTGGACTTTCTGAGCATGCTGCAAAATCTCTGTAACTGAGAATTCAAGCAGCATTCCCTCTTACTTTAGTGACTGAGGAAGCTCCAACAGTTTGCACTTCAGCATGTGGATAGACATGCATGTCTGAATGCTTATTCTTAATAAGCAAACTTCTCAAACTTATAAAGCAACCTAGTAGTAAACTCGTATTCATATGAAGAATCCATGATCCTCAACATGATTGCTATCTGGGCAACTGATCCACATGGATCAAACTGGGATTTAGATAAGTGGTTTTTCTAAAAATGTTAATTAATTTTTCAGAAAGGATGATGCAAGGCAAGGGATGCAATTGTTATTTTACCTGTTTCACATTTCCTTTCTTGTAAAAGACACATACTTTCATGTTTCCCAATGGAAAGAGTCTTTCAGGATTAAAATAAAATACACTGAAATTGAAATGAACTTATTCCCATGATGTATTTTCAACAATGATTATGATATCACAATAACCTGTTATATATTGTACACTGTAACTACAGACCTGCTGTCAATGTGAACCTCAGAAGCCTCACAACAAGAAACTTTTAAAGTAGTCATGCACAACAGAATTTAATTTACACTTCAACTAAGGGAGCGAAATGTATTTGAATATATATTCATTTATACATATATATATATGCTACTATGCTTTGTAAGGAGCAGTAGATTAAATGACCCTTATGATTTGTTAAGAAAAAAATGCATTCTCTTGCCTCTCTCTCTAACATGTATCAGAGATTTGATGGGATGGTGCCAAGATCTCCTCTTGTATGTGACTGCCAGTTCACTAGCTACAGACTAAGAAAATGTGTTCTAGTTCATAAGATGACTGGATCTGGGCTTTAATTCGAAAAACCCTCATCTTCATATGCTACTGTACTTCTTCTTTCTGTACATCATTTAGGCTTTCATTTTATCAGTATGATAGCTCGCAATCCATGAGGAAACTCTTCTTACACCAGCAAGAAACCAATCCCATTTTAGAAAGAAAAAAATAAATCTATTAATAGACATCTACTGCTTTCAGTGGATTGATTCTTTTATAGAGAGCTGGCATTTCTGGATGACCTGGCAGCAACAAAATCAAGGTGGTTTGTGGCATATGACAGTTAGACAATCATTTATTCACACCAGTATAGTAAGCTCTCTTTGAAATCCTAGAGGAGGGAACTTCAATTAAGAGTGAAATTCAGTTATCCCTGATATTATTAAAGTCAGAATAAAAGCAGCCTGCTCAACTTTCATCTAATCTCCCCATGTTTTAAAAATATAACTCACAGTCCCTCTTCCTACTGTTCTACCAAGAGCCACCCATCATGAATTCCCCCAAAATTCTTCTGCCTTTCTCCATGCTTCTGAATAACTGGATTCAAACCTTTCCAGCTGAGTGCTTTTAGCCATCCCTGCAAGTCTGTGTGTTGTCGCAATGAAAAGAAAAAAAAAAAAGTGACTTGTTTTTCACAATGAAATATGTTCAATGAAAGCAAAAAAAAAAAAAAAAAATCTCATACCACTTTATTTAAAGAGACAGGAACTGTAAAATTCTTATCTCTTACAGCCCTTCTCTCCACTCCTTCCTTCTATTTCTGTTTATGCCCTCCCCAATAAGGAGGACATAAATAACACATCCTCATCAGTGCAGATGGGTGACATTTGAAAACCCCAATCTTGCTACCTAGATTCTGTATTTCTTCAGCATTGTAAGTATTGCAAAGAGTTTATTTAGAATGTATGCTCCAGAATGACTTCAGATATGTGCTAAACACTTGCCATTTAAGTAGGCCACATGACACTATTACTGCTGCAATATTAGCACACGAAAATGGCTTTTTGGCAAACAACTAAATCAGAGACAAAGCATGCTATGCACAGACTGTAATTACGGCTGTATACTTTTTCATCATTGAGTGAAAAAATTTAGAGCAGTATTTACTGTCGTAATTAAACTGATTCCCCCAAGAACTACAATGAACTTTGGGAGGTGATAAATAAAAGCAGTAGCAAGCTGTTCATTTGAGATTCACACTCTGATGATAAGATCTTCTGAGCTCCTGAAGGGAGAAAAAGAAGCCAGGTTCATAATTTATATTTTTCAGGCCTGGTTCAAAACCCATTACAATCATCAGAAGTCTTTAAATTGATTTTGTCCAAAGTTCATTTTAAAGTCATTATATTTTTGAAGTACAAGTTTTAATTTTCTAATGCTAAAATTCAACAGAAATTCCTTACCATTTTCCTTTGAAGTAAAGGTTTTCTTTTTCAGATAAAAATGACTATCTTTCTCCCATATTTTCCATGAGAGGGAAAAGGATTTTGAGAGGAATAACAAAGGTATTTTTTACAGTTCTGTATAACTAGCTTCAAAGAATATTTAGGAGAATTTGAAGTGCATATAGTTAGACACAAATACCACCCACCTTTTGTTGAACCTCACATTTAAGTAAGAGGACAAGAGACTGCCTTTCTGCATGCTAGTTTAAAGGTCTATCCCTTTCTTCATCCATGCTCATGTTAAGGATTTGTCTAAGTGACAGAGGAATAAAATATGCCACAGTGCCATCATGCATCAGTCTGGCTGCCTATTGGGGGATGCAAAAGAACTTCTATCATATTATAAAAATAATCTGAGGTTTGCTCCTCCTTCCTTTGTGCAATTACTGTACTTAATACTTTTTTTTTAGGGTATTTTCTTTACAGCTCTCTTTTTTTTTTCCCAATAAAATGGAGCACGTAGAATCTATTTCCTCCTTGAGAAAACTAAATACATGCCAAGGGACTTCAGTTGTGAGAACTGCTTCTTCTCAGTCAGCCAGCAGCTCTGCTAAAATCACGTTTACAGTATGGCAGTGGGATGGTCACAACACAGCTCTTCATCAAACAGAATGAATGAAGGAGTTACACAGTATGGTTTATGGCATGATGTTTTCTAGATGTGTTACGTAGAGTTGCAAGCTATTAAAACTATTTGCCCAATGACTTGTCTGTCTTCCTGTAGCACTTGTGCTTACTTGTATCTATTTAGAGAGGGACAACAAAAAATAGCTATAGATAAACTAATATGCTTGTGTAGCTGTCTGTTACTGGAAAAAGGTGACTTGACTTTGGGAGAAGGAAGGGGGAGATGAGAATGCATATAATTTCTTAAGTTGACCCTCAGAATATAACAAAATGTTTAATGAAGAAAAACCTTTTAAGAAACAAAGCTTTTGAGGGAGTAAAACAATTTTTAAAAAATAAATATTAGTCTTTACAAACTAGATAGTTACATTTACTACAGTAGCAATCAGTTCCTCTCTCATGCGGTCCCCTAGACTGAATGGACTATTAGGACAAGTTAGTGGTTAATAAGAGTAGCTTTTTAAAGACACAATTTGAACAGAATCCCACCTGGCAATCCTATGGACTACATTTGTTAGATGAACAGACACATTCTTGTGATCAACTTTTGAATCTATAATGACTGCTGCAGTTTTGACAATAACAAAAATAGCAGAAGGGATTAATTAATTAATCAGCAGTCAGCCCTTCCTAAATCATTCTTTTCTGTCTAATCAGAGTGCAGCAATTTTAATAGACTAGAAATAAGAATTTGCACGATTTAGTCTTAAGCATATTGGTTTTGTTCATTTTGAACTAAGTCACATATCCTCTAAGGATGTACATTGCCATTTTTAATAGTACTTCTACCTATTTTTACTTAAAAAGAAAAAGAGCATCTTTGACAAAGAACTCTGGCAACAGACCCAAGGCATCTATTAGATACATTCTGATCACAAAGTTTCTTCCTCTCTTAGTGGTAGGCAAAATATATAAGGTATTTCCCTTGTTGTGTAAATTACAGCTACTGGAACAAAACCAGACAAACTAATGACAAAAAAAAATGTTGAATGCTGCTGTCTGCTATACATGACATAAAATCTTAAAATGGAAAAAATAATCAAAAACAGTGTGGACACTGCTTGTTGTGTCTTGTAAAGATTTTTGATATTGATTCAAATTGCTTTTATACAGTAGGGATTTATTTTTATGGAAACTCAAGGATCTTAGGAATAGTGCTATGAAAAGTATTCAAAAGTTTGTACTTCTCTCCTTCTCATTAGCCCTTTATCTTCCGACCAGGGTATCTTGCTCTACGTCTGAGAACTTTAAAGAAATAACAACTTAGGATCAATTCCAAACAGTAGACATTTTAAATATAATTTCATTATTACCTCCAGAATAGAATTTGACTTCATCTAACATTAAATCATGGAAAAAAAATGTAGAATCCTCACTCAGGATTATTTTTGGCCACTCTTTAAGATATGATAGCCAGAAGGATGGAACACATGAAAGTGACTTGTTATCCTGAAGAGTGAGGTCACAATAAAAAATGTTTTTTCCTCCTTGATTCCACTCATCTGCTTCTAATATTAAGGAATAGAGAGAAGAAAATTTAAAGACAGTAGGCAAGTGGGAAATACAGTAGCCTTCCATGGTTACCATTTAAACAGATGCCAGAAGGAAATACTCATTGGTGCAGGTCAAAAGAACCTGAACTGGTTTGTTTTGAAAAGGTTTACTAATTACGTGAAAGTCAGTTGCATGGATGAATTGAAAGCTTGAGATAGTCTTTTATTAACACTGGAGGAAAGAACAAAATAAAACCTGAGGGTTGGAATCACTTCCCTCAGAAGCATCTGACACAACCTACCATGGCAACAGTGAGTGATCAAGGGTGTATTCAACAAGTTCACAGAGTATTGGCTGCCATAAGTTTGTGTCTAACACCAACAGAGTAATTTATTCAAATTACCATTCCACTCAGAAGGATATAATATTGTTATTTTATATTCAATCCCTACTGAAGATGAAAACACTGTAAGAAAAATAAGCAGTGTTTAAAATACATTAGTATGCTTTGGAACATTAGAAAGGTAGGTAGGTAATCTTGACTGGTTTTATAAAGGAGCAGGGAAGGATAATTAATAGAGACACTGAACTTGTCATTGTTAAGAACAGAAAGTAGGTCTCAGCCACATATTACTTTCCAACAAACATAAGCCATTTAAGTCCTTTGCATTAAGTCCTTCAAGATGCATCCCTGCAATCACTATTGCATATTTTAACTTTCAGCATACCCATTTTCTGTTCACCAGGAGACAACATTGCCCTCACTTTTTGTCATGTACAATGAATAGTCTTCAAATTTTCTCACTACATTCTCTCTGGTGCAAGATGGTTATGCATTATGTATTGAAAAACAGAGCAAGTTACTAAAATTGTATATCTAGTAGATGAGGGTTTTTTACTGTTTGTTTGTATCCTGTCAGTCTTATATCCTTTCCAGAGCTCTTGATAACAACACAGTTCATGTCACCTTCATCAGTAAGCCACATACACTCTCACAAAGTGCTTATGCTGTTATTAATAAAGTACATTTTTATAATGCTTTCTATTCCAAAGTGTCCTAAAACACTTCACTAAGATCAGTCCCAATTTATAAATGAGATTAGCTACCACATACATCCCTCTTCAAGTAAATGGTGACAACACTAAGAGTTGCAAGGTCAGTTACCATACAAGTACCTAAAAAACGTGAACACCTGTGGGATGCACCACAGTACCTAAACAGCATGTCACAGTGCTAATTTCAGAGGCTGAAGGTTGCAAGCTGACATGACAGTCCAACTGGAGTGAACTGCAGAGAAAAAGACTTGGCCCATCACAGAAGGTCAGCATGCACTGTGCCTCAGGGAATCACTGCCTTTAAAGAGAAACTGGAACAGAGCTTGAAGAACTAATCATTTGGAAAGCGATAAAATGAGCAGATATACACACATCACCGAACTGTTATAATTCTCAGTTCTTTGGCTGATCACTCTGTAACCCCACTGAATCGGTCTAGTCTACTGATCATGCTTCTGCCGAACAGGAAAACCTGTCAAGATGACAGTACTATCAGGTAGACTTTCACACAGGAAATTATTTCCATAAACCTTTCCACGTAATACTGCAGTCACAGTAAGAGCTAGAGGTTGCATCTGAACCAACCAATATTTTGTGTATCTTATGAATAAATAAGACTTCTGTAATGAAATTCCCACCTTAATACCTAAAATGTAACTTCACAAAGATTTCACATGGAAACCGAGCTGTAAATACATGTAGCATTCTATAAAGTACTGCCGTCTTCACAGGAAGGCACAATTAAGAAGATAGCTTTGAAATACTATGATCAAATTTTATTTACTCGTTTATCTGGCTTAATTTAAAAGCATGAAGAAATGACTGAGATAAATCTCCATTGTGTAATTGGGAAAAGGAGTTAATGGAAGTAGGACAACTGACAGGCTGCACACAAAGGTTAATGACAACGGAGAAATTTCTGTCACATTTTGACTTGGGACACAAACTTTGCAGACAAATATAATGAGGAAAGTCTGATTCAGTCTCTTTGTTCCAAAGCCAGAAGAGACTTACGGAAGTACCTTCACATTTCCATAGGTTGGTCATTCAAGTGGACAGAATAGGCACAAATCAATTATTCATGGTGGAAACTTAGTCTTCTAAAAGGAAGATTGAATCACTGCGTCTTTCTTTTGTTTAAATGGAAAAGTGGAAAAGATTCACAATATTTCTGAGAGTTTTTTGGATGACAGAAAAATGACAAACTGTGAAAAGGGCATATTTTTCATTAATAATGAAGCTGGAGTCCATAATCCAGAGTTTTGAGCCTTTAATTTACAATTTAACTGGCAGCTCAAACATCCGGATAAGACAGCAACTGAAATAACATTTTATCTAAAGGCTTATCTCCTCCATCAGAAAGGGTATGAGGAATTAATTCTAAGTTTATCCTGTGAGATCACAGAGGGCAAAGCTAGAGAGATACGCTGGATTAATCCTCCAAAATCTTAAAAGCAAAACTCATTGGAGAGGCCAATAGAAAAGGGGAAAAAACAGCAAATGCTAAATCTGATGAATGTTGCTTGCATGTTCAGTATCTTTAGAATTTTTTTTTTCCAGCAAACTGTGTTCTTGATTGAAAGTAAAAGCATGAATTAATAAATAGCTCAAACAAAATACTGTTTTTGCTGATTTCAAACAAAAAAAAAAGAAGTATTTATTTTTCACATCTCTCAACTTGATGCAAGAATCAGAGATCTAAAGCATTCCCCTTCCTGCAGCAGCACCCAAACACCCTGTGCAACCTGACCTATGTTGCTAGGCCTCCTCTCAGTGAGAGTTAGACTGGAAGGCTTGCTGAGGTCAGTCCAGCCTAAATTATTCTACGATTCTAATTGCATACTCTATTTCTCAGCTTGAGCAATACTGTATTTATTACTATTTCCTTTCTTAATAAAATTAAATGATGTTTACCTTTGTTTCCCTCAAAAAAGGAGTAAAGCTCTCACACAGTATGGGTAAGGAGTTTCTATTTACTGATCTATCCATACTGTAGTAACTCAACAAATCAAAACTAAGGTGTCATTCCACACTCAATTAGAAGAAAATCCAAAATCAGTCTCAGGAAAGAGATTGATTCAGTATGGATTTATCCAATTTATTTCCACAATGATCAGTTATCACTCTGAAGTTTTACTTTCCTATCACTCCCCCAAAAATATAAACTTTTAGTATATGCTCCCCTTCCTCCGTTTAATGGTGAAAAGATGCTAATCAGTGGTCAGTCATGCTATTTTGACAGACTTCATTTAAAAGCTGATAAAAGCAAACACAACTTTCTCTGTAAACAGAATAGCTATGACTGAGGTAAGACCAATTGTGAAACTCTCACAATTTTGACTGTGGATATTCTTAGATCACCGACATAAAGTTAATTTTGAATGAACTATTTCAGACTCTGGAAGCAGCTGAACCATGCTAAAACTGAACGCATGACAAATCCACAAAGATTAATTCAGCTTGTTTCTCAGTAGGGTAAATTAACCCAAACTGAAATCATTGCTAATCCAGTGAGACAAGTTTTTGCACACAAGCTACCTTATTTATTTTACAGTTTGCAGCATAGACAGTACCACAAGCATATTTATTTAAGATGCAGCATCTTGAGATTTTTGGAGAGATCAAGTAAATTTGATCACACAGTTTTGAGTCATTTGATTAGTTTTCATGGATCATGCATTTAAGACTTAATATAAAAAAGATTTACACTATCCTCCGTCAGAAGGAAAAAGATTCAGGTGAAATAACTGTTTCTTACTATAATAGGTAACCGCTTTATGAAAAATCAGTGTATTTTACTTTACAGACTCTGTCACTAATTTTTTTGTTCATGTATTAACCAAAAGAATAGCTATTCAGAAGACTTTTTACAAAAATTTTTAAACCAACAGTTCTTCTCTTGTTAAATCACATGAATTTGAAAAACTGAGCACTTTAGCCATTTTCACACTAGATCTGTTCTACACTGATTAATGTAACTGTTTCTGGAACCGATACACTGAGAAGATTCACAGCATTAACTGGCTCCCACTCTTCTTTTACCCCTCCAAATGTCTGTGAGCACATAGCTCATTTGTGAAACATAAGATATTAGACAATTGTCTACAAGAGACCAGCCAAGAAGTTAACTCTGATGCTTAAATTTCTGGGACTATTTCTCTACTAATTAAAAAAAAAAAGCCATTGAACAAAAATACTTACACATTACTTTATAACTTTTAGACAGTGTCCTAGATCACACACATATGCTTTCAATATCTCAGAGTTACTCAGACATAAAGTAAGCATCCAGGCAGCCTTAAATGCATGCATTTATCTGCTCTACAGGTTGCCCCAGCCTGCTGCCCCAATTACTTTGAGGCCAACAACAAGGAGTATCTTTCTTTGGTAGACAGAGATAAGGGGATTTTCATTATATCTATTGTCCTGGAATACAAGCCTCTAGAAGTACTTGTTTTAAATTTATAACAACTTTTAACTTACGTAATGTCTTGATTTTATGATAAACTCATGTGATCTTTAGATGCTCAATGCGTTTGTAAAGCAAGCCATAAGTACATACAGTGTTGTTACTTATTCCTAATTATGTAACAACTACAAAAGGAACAGGATTATAGGATTATTTCAAAAACACACAAAGATCTAAACACTGCCCTGCAGTAGAGTTCATGCTTACATACAAATAGTAGGGCTTAAAAGAATGCTGGACAAGAGGCACAATCAGTACACTGCAAAGATCAAAAACTCCCGATAAGCCTGACAACAGACACACACCCAAGACAGACTGCAATATCCACTCCCTCTATTACCAACCCTACCATAGCAATTAGAATGGAAAGAAAAAAAATATGTCATAGCATTTCTTTTGTGGGATTTAGCATGCTGGTGACAACATATGTATAACCACCTGACTCCAGGCAGTATCTCTACAAGGGGCAATGAAGATATTCACTGCTTGAGAATTGATCTCTACACTGCACTTCACCACAACTGCTGTTAATATAAAAAATATATATCCGCAATTAATATACAGCTGTAATAGTTCCATGTAATCAGTAAGTTACTCTTTCAACAATGAAAACTTATCCCGTCCCGGCCCAAAAAGCATTATACATAACTGTTTATTTATTTCTTTCATCTGTCAAATCTTTAGATTTATTGGTTTATTTTCCTTAATGTCATTATTTTTTTAGGCTAACAGTACTTACTTTCCTTCCTCCAAGAAAAACAGAGATCCACTAAAGGAAAGGCTACTTGCTGGAACACAGCACAGTTCTGCTGTCTGGACAATCTGTACACATGTAGTTTGAAGCCAGACACAGCACTTGCTGTTTCTCATCCCCCTGTAGGCCCAGGACATGCAAAGGATGTGTTTCAAGCAGGGAACTGATAAGAATAAAATCAGAGAATCATTAAGGTTGGAAAAGACCTCTAAGATCACCTAGTCCAGTCATCAACCCATCATCACCATGACGAATAAACCATGTCGCCCAGTGCCATATCTATCACCTCAGTGACACCACCACCTCCCTGGGCAGTCTGTTCCAATATCTCACCACTCTTTTTGAGAATAATTTTTTCCTAATATCCAACCTAAACCTCCTTTGACACAACGGAAATGATGACTAAACTGTTACAAAGACAATGCTGCAATTCAAATGTGTTTAACATAATGCATTTGTAGAGGATTATGACTGCATTCTCAGTTTCCTCCTCTCAACTGGTGCTCTGCTCTCCCACTTGAAACACAGCAGAACAGTCACTCCAGATCTGTAGTTAGTGGAAATCTGTGAGTACCGGGAAGGGAAAAGAGGAAAGAGGAAAGTAATGGGAGGAGATCAAAAAGTTTTATACTGCCATTTTGAACTGCATCTGCTATTGTTATGTCCATTGCTCCTGATCTACAGCAAGATCAAAGTGAAAGGACACTTCATGGAGTGCTCTTCTGTTCTTAAAATGCACTATCCTCTTGTTCAGTAAGTTCTACGGTACTATGTAACCTGGAATTTTTTATTCAGTAGCAGACCGTGTCGTTAAGTGATGCCTGCTCCTTGCAAACATTAAAGAAGGGCAAATGAAAAGAGATGGGGAAAAGGGTGAATAAAAACACAGTCCTCAGAACAAAGGTTTTGTTTGTCTTCTTAGGTCTAAATTCATTACTTAAACCATCCCATGAATATGCTGACTGAAGCTGGCTGAACAAAAGAATGACCATGTAGACTGAAAGAAGAATGACTGGACAGCTGGATCAAAATAGAGATGTGAAATACTGAAACTTTTAAGTGTCAAATTAGGTGCATACCTACTCTCATAGGATTAGACACTCATTACTGAAAAAAATATTTAAATCCATAAAAAAGCAGAAAAAGTAGGATTACTCTGGGTGACATGGAACTAATACTATGTTTTGAGCTTTTCCATTTTAAAAAATTAAGTTGACAGCTCCACTGTCCCTTATGCCAAAATTTATGATACAATTTGCTGAATTATATAAAGCCCTATCAAGAAATGACACATATGGAATGACTTTTTATTTGGAATTGTGTTTCTTATACCAAGGTTCATCAAGCTGCTTCATATTTATCCTCTGATTAATGATATGTCAGAATTGTAATTCTAGCACCAATTTATGAATTGTTGGCAAATGGAGAATGAAATAACTATGAAGTCAACAGGCAATATTAATTTTTGTCCATCTTCCATGGGCTCCAGTAAAAGTTGCCCAAATGTGCTTTGTTGTTGCAACCTAACTAAATATTACAGTCTTATTCCTATCATCCATTAATATCATTACTGCTGCGGGTAGCACATTTCATGAAGAGCAACAGTTCAGTATGATCTGATATCAGTCAGTCTGAATTAAGGTTTCATATCTAAGAATCTTTAACATTCAGTTTTCTCACTCACAAAGATAACTTCTTCTTAGGGTTATTCGATGTCAGTGCATTTTTTTAAGGTCTGCAGACTGAAATAATAATAACAAAGAATAAGGGTGTCTTCAACTGTTTTAATAGGATATTCAGTATGTTCAAGAGTACTTCATCTAGAAAAGCAGAGGGTGGAGAAAATACAAAATCTGGAACTACACTTCATGGATTTTGGAGTTGGATTCATAAGACCTGTCTGAAAAGGAATATCTAATCAAGGCACTACTATAAGAATAAAACAATCTCTTCCAAAGCAGCCCCAGCACCAGATTTAGAGTCCTTTGTTGTCAGTGTTCTTTTATGTAGATTCAAGGGATGAACTTTTCTGTGAGACAAGAAGAAATGATTATTTGCATTTGAGATAAAATGAAAGGAAAGAAGGCTTTAACATCCTTTTTAATATGAAGAAAGAAAATCAGCAATAATCTTCATCAGAGAAGTGATGAAAATTTTAATTGGGAAAGATACAGATATACTTAGAGAAAGCAAGACCAGCTGAAGTGCACACATGGTGAACAATGGAAAGGTGCTGCTTCAACAGGACTTATTAGACAATGTGTTTATACAAAGAAGATAAATGTTGGCTTAGATGGGAATAAATCTGACTCCATTCCCAGTCAGTGCTACCATTCAACAGACGAATGTATTCAGCCTTATTTTTAATATTTTAGTAGTTATGAACTTCATTCACAGACACTTCTGAAATAGGAAATTATTATTTTTAAGTCCCTCCCTGGCCACTAGTGCCTCTTCCTTGGAGATTATTAAGAGTCTAGCATTCTCTTCGCTATCAATACTGAAGAAGAACTTGGAGTAACAGACAAAAAACCTAGATTTGAAGAACTTGAAATCTACAAAGACTGGTAAAGGAGGTTTTGATGTTTCAGATGTTTCAGTGCAAACTCTCAGCTACAAAGGACTATTTTTCAACACAGTCACTGCCATTAGCTATGCATTTTCACCAGCGATGAACAAGAGCCTGTATTCCACACTCATAAAAATCTGCATCAGCAGACGTGACCCACCTAGCTTTCCTAGCACTGTTGCTAGGAAAACGTTGCCCATGCAGTTTATTCTTCATGAACTCCAACAGATGGAAGTCAGAAAGCACCAAATCCAGACTATACAGCGAGTGTGGTAGGACAGTTCAGCCAAGATTGGCAATGTGTTCCACGGTCTTTAAGCTGGTATGAGGCCTGGCGTTAATGCATTGCAAGGGAAAGCTTATCTTCTTAAAATCATAAAATCACAGAACTATTTGAGTTGCAAAGGACCCTTAAAGGTCATCTAGTTCAAATCCCCTGCAGTGAACAGGGGCACTTACAGCTTGATCAGGTGGCTCAGAGCCCCATTCAGCCTGACCCTGAATGTCTCCAAGGATGGGGTGTCCACCACACCTTTGGGCAACCCATTCCAGTGCCTCACTGCCCTTAGTGTAAAAAAATTTTCCTTATATCCAGTATAAATCTCCCCTCTTTTAGTGTTTTAAGCACTAAAATTTAAAGGTTAAGTAATCAGTGGGAGTTTCTTAGAACTTAAATATTTTTAACAGCTCATTCATAACTACAAAAAAAGGGAAAAGATACACGGTGAAGTACATTATAAGAGTTATATGAGAAGTATGTTATATGAGAGTTATAAAATATTGTTTAACATTTAAACAGCATTTTTTTTTTTTTTTTTGCCTGTCGTTGTTTTATTTGCTTCTTTAGCTCTCACTGGTCACCTCTGCACACCATTGCCCCTTTTTCCCTGTCTTCCAGTTGAATCCATTCCTCTTTGGTACTCTTGACTTCTGGAACAACAGCAGCGTGCCAGAGAGAAAGCAAGAAATAAAAAACAGCAGTTTTGCTGTCTTATTGTTATGTTGCATCATGTCATGCCACAAAAGAACGAAAATGAAACAGACAAGAAAATGACAATACAGGTGGCAGAATTATTTTTCTCTTTACTTCTGAAAAGAAAACACAGCGGAAAGTCTTATTATTATAGGAAGGATGAGTGATTTATTAAAAAGCTTGTTATCAACACAAGACAGCCTGTTACTCGTGTGCTACATACTCTGCACAGCTGAAGTGTGAACAAAATTGGTAGGGCCAATTATAGCAAAAGTCTGATACACACAGACAGTAGAAACATCTCCTGATGAAAGCAGAGTTGGTCGAAAGTTTTCATGCCTTTAGACCTTCTCTCATCAGAAGTGGCACCAGAGATCACAAATGAAAGGTTGTAACACTGTATTAATATTTTTCATGTTACTAATGCAACATATTGGGCAGCACCCTGTTCTTCTACCTAGACAGGCAATTACCCTGGCTTCAGTCTAAGTAAATACCTTTTCTGACTGTATTACAACAGTAGAAATCTTGTCACTTTTGAGGCAGTAGCAGTTGCACTCCTTTTGCTGGCTATGAGGTACGTACTCGTAACGCTGAAAATTATTTTGTGTGAATCTTTTTTGCTCAGTATGTTGTTTATTTCAGCTTTTTTCTTTTTTTTTTTTTTTTTTAACTAACATAAGAAGTCAAATCTTATTTGGCTTATCAGTCTATCAACAAACACAGATGTTCCCTACAGCTTACTGAAAGCTCAACAGACCTTGAATTTAGCATCCATCCCCCATGTGTCAGGAGTTGGCCTATTGCCCTTCCTCATCTCCTTGTAGGAAGACAATACTGTTTATCATCCCACTCTATTAACACATTTGGTCCTCACAGGCTTGTCAAGTATTATGTTTCCTAGGCAGAATAACTTATCTTTTCTTCATCATAAGATCCCTTCTACACCACAGTACCTTTCAACTTCTTTCTTTCTTGGACGATATAAGTGATAAATACTAAACTTAGGGCACTTTTCTCTCAGTTTTGATTAACTTTGAGCTGAATCACCTGCTTTAAGATGGAAAAAAAAAAACTTGTGTACTTGAAGAATTTGTCTATTTCTTTATGTTCCACTACTTGGTCTAACAGAAGTTTATCTCAAAACTAATTCAAAGTTACAATCTCCATCTGTTCCACAAACACAAAGACCCTGAACCATTTTCAGCCTTTTTCAGAAGGCCCTACAGAGAGATCTGGACAGGCTGGATCTCTGGGCTGAAACCAGTGGGATGAGGTTCAACAAGACCAAGTGCCGGGTCCTGCACTTTGGCCACAACAATCCCAGGCAACACTACAGGCTTGGGGCAGAGTGGCTGGATGACTGTGTAGAGGAAGTGGACCTGGGGGTATTGGTCAACGCTTGGCTGAACATGAGCCAGCAGTGTGCCCAGGTGGCCAAAAAGGCCAATGGCATCCTGGCTTGTATCACAAACAGTGTTGCCAGCAGGAAAAGGGAAGTGATCGCCCCTCTGTGCTCAGCCCTGGTGAGGTTGCACCTTGAGTACTGTGTTCAGTTTTGGACTGCTCACTACAAGGAAGACATTGAGGCACTGGAGCATATTCAGAGAAGGGCAACGAAGCTGTGAGGGGTCTGGAGTAAAAGCCTTATGAGGAGCAGCTGAAGGAACTGGGATTGTTTAGTCCAGGGGTGACCATGATGCTTTCTAACACTGCCTGAAGGGAGGTAGTGGTGAGGAGGGGGTCAGCCTCTCCCATATAACTAGCAAAAAGACTAGAGGGAATGGCCTCAAGTTGCACCAGGGGAGGTTCAGGTTGGATGTCAGGAAATACTTCTTCTCCGAGAGAGTGGTCAGGCAATGCAATGGGCTGCCCAATTACGTGCCAGAGTCACCGACACTAGAGGAATTCAAGAAACGTTTAGATGTTGTACTGAGGGACGTGGTTTAGTGGGAAATACTGGTGACAGGTGGACAGTTGGACTGGTTGATCTTGGAAGTCTTCTCCAAACTTGGTGGTTCTATGATTCTATGCCTTCACTACATTTTCCAGGCCTCCAGAAAATATGTTTAATAAAAGGGGTTGGACTAGATGCTCTTTAAATATCCCTTCCAACCATTCTGAGAAAGTGTTGAGTATTCCACGGGTACCTATTCATGCAAAGAACAGTGGTTTGATATGTATTACTCCAGAAGTGAAATCAGTATTATTAGCTGGACAATTCAGAGACTTTTGCTCATGATTGCATCCAACTTTCAGAACTGAACAATTTCAAGAAGCAATATGGGGGAATGAGAGATGTTTACTTTTACATAAAATGCTGAGAAACATGCATTTATGAAGAAAAAATATCTTGCTATTTAAAAATTCCGTAATTATTATTCACTATAAAGAAATTTCATGTATTTTTATTTCCTTTGGCAACATTCTAATTGGCCCAATGAATAGACAAGATAAATGTTATTGTTAAGGCTTGTCTGAGGAGCTGGAAATAGCCCATGTAACCAAAGAAAACAATAAAATTCTTTATAGTGAAAAAGAATGGCAGTATTTTGGCCATTACTGATAACATCCAATTATTGGGAAACAAATCTTATTGTATAACTACATGACATGATATCCCTGTTAAATATCATCAGATTCTACTACGCAATTAAGCTAACTTGTCACAATCAAACATCTAGTCATATTCCATCTATCCAGAGGCCAATAAATGATAGGTGATATTGGTTAATAGATAGTCAATCGATTGCAATACAAAAGAATTCATTTGTTTTTCTTGGCTGTTCAGTATTTCCTAAGGGCTATTGTCATTCCTCAGCCTCCCACTCCTTTGTCTCCAGCTCTGCCTTCTAACCTTCTAATATTTATTTTGTCTCCTGCCTGCTCAAACCTGGCCCAATGTCCACCCCAACTGCAACCCCAAAGGGTCCATAATATTAACTAGCCATGGAATACTAAGCAACACAATTAGAGAAAAAATTAGAGAAAATTCACAGGTCTGAGTGATTTCAAACCTGCTGAACAATTACAGACAATAGCAAGAGCCATCAAGTTTGTCAGGCTCAAAATGAACAAAACGCACCTGAAACGTCTTAAACAACAGGGCACAGAAAGGTTAGAAGAGCAGAATTTTACAGAAGTAGTTTATGAATGAATTTTCAGGCATGAAAACTGTTTTGCTCATGCTTAAGTAATAGAAGTTTTTACTCTTAGTGAATCTATGATGTGGTCACCTGCTTGATTTAATCCTTATTTCATTTATCTTATGATACAGAGAGGAGAGGGAAATCAAAATCACAACATAAGTTTTATTAAATCAAGTATGTGGAAAATAGAAAAAAGCAGAGGCCATTTGGGAATAAAAGCAATCCAAGCCTAACTATTCCAATACTTTCAAAAATGAAGCTGGAGCAAGGAATCACAACCAGAACATCATCTTTATTCATCTACCATTATACTACTTCGTGTTTCTCCACAAAATCAACTGTGAACTACAGCTTATTGCAAATCTTTATTCTTCTGATATGTGTGATATGATGAGATAGTGCACCCAAAGTAATCTTTAAAACACACTAGCATATTGATGCTGAAATGAAAAAAAAAACAACGGATTTTATTTAAAGGACTATCAAGAACTATTCTGGGCTAATGTATTTATGTGGTCACTACAGATATAGTTAATTAAAAAAAAAAACAATATGCAAATCAAGATAATTTTAGCTTTGCAAGTCACTTTTAAAAATGTGGCCAAAAGCAAGTATAACTGTGAAGCTGGAAGTTGTCACAAACCACAAAAACTATGCATACCAAAAATCATTAAAAAAAACCTGAACTTGAAAATATTCCTCTCTTTCCTCTGAAACACTTAAAAAGAGACACTAAAAGACGGTGGACATAATTTGAACCCAGAGTAAGTATCTTTAACTAAGCTCTCTTTAGAGTCTCTTTAGAATTAAAGCTTACAGGATGTAATTCTTTATTGAAAAACAGTAAGAGTGCTTACGCACCATGCAGGATTTTTTCAAGTTACTGCAGCTATAAAAGAAATCTATTATAGATAAAAAGAAGCTTAAATAGCATATATTACATCTTACTTTTGTTTATATATGAAGAAGAGTATTCAGAGTGGACCACATCTTAGACTTGCACTAATCCTTAAATAATTACTATTCATCTACTGAATACTGGAAAAACCTTACGGAATGTGACTTTGTTCTGCTGGTTTGTCTAATCCGATTCAATTACTTCAGCTCCTTCTCCCAAAGGTCTCACATTTATAAACTGAGCACTACATGTCCCCTTATTCCCCATATCTTCACCCTCAATAATAGAAAGGAAAAATAAGAAGAAGAAAGAAGAGAAAGAAAAATAAGGAGATAGATGAGAGAAAATAGGAGAGAGAGAATGAGAAAAGGGAAGGAAGGAAGGAAGGAAGGAAGGAGGGAAGGAGGGAACGAAGGAAGGAGGGAAGGAAGGAAGGAAGGAAGGAAGGAAGGAAGGAAGGAAGGAAGGAAGGAAAAAAAGAACTGTACTTTTTTATCATTGTTTTGGTCCTTTCCCAAATATCAGTCCATCAATAACCAAGAGAAACAGCTTCTAACTCACACAGGCTTTGGCAACTCTGTTGTGGTAAGGACACTACAAACACTGGAGATGGGAATAGTTCAGTGGTTTGGACCAATCTGAATGGATGGAAATCACTAATCTCCCTGAAGCTGGAGTAAATGCTGTACAGCTGGTAGCAGCTTGTTATCTGCATGCAGAAAGCAATAGGAGTATTATAAATTTCCTGCACAAAGTGAACTATTTCAATCACCTGTAAAGGCTTCGCTCATCAAATAGAACAGTGGCAGAAAACCTAACAACTGAAGATCTTTCCAGTCCCTTACCCTTTTCAAATATCAGCTATTTGCCCAGAATTGAAACTTTGATTTCAGAAAAGAATAAAATATCATAATAAAGTGATTGGTGAACAGAAATTTCAGAAAAGGAAGTATACAATGGAGCAGCAAGAGGTTTGACACAGATAATCTAAGAGATCAACTGTATACGAGACTGTGCGATCTTAAAAAGTATAGTCTTAATTAGGAACCCAGACTACACTGGAAGTAAATGGTATTCCAAGTGATTGACTTTGCCATTTTGCACCATTTCCTCTTCCTCGCTTTGTGTTACATACTTTGCAGCAAGTTGGAACTCCAACCGAGGAACAGTCTTGATTCTTTCCATAACATTAAAAAATAGATTAATTTCAGGCAAACGCAAATATGTTCTGGATACATTTTAGGAGGGGCCTCTCTTTCTACCAAAAGAAGAGTTAAACCTCGAACACTTGAAACTAGTGCTTATGAAGAAGCTTACTAATTCTGTAAAATAAACTAACAAGTCCTAATGTCAAGCTAATGATCCCATCTAAGATGTGATCCTTTTCATTAGTGTTGAGGTTGCCACTGAATTTGAACATTTCCACAGCAATTTATATGACACATCTTTGCTGCCTTTTCCCCTATGACAGCTCTGTGAAGCTTTTCTCTCCAAAAATGAAGTTTTTCTCTGCAAAAAAAAGTAACAGCAAATCATCCAAACAATTAAAATTAGAAACATTCTGGCAGACAGTTATTGCACAATTCACAGTAGAGAAAGTACGAGGAGGACACGGTTGTTTGTGTGTGTGTCTGTGGTGGACACACAAATTCCTTGTGATTTATTAATTTGATCATTCAAGTCAGATCAAAAGCCTTAGTCTTACAGAGAGAACTGTCTTTTGATAAAATAACTTTTTTTTTCCTCAGAAACTATATTCTTTCATTAAAATCTTCTAATGTATGGTAACAAGTAATTACTGATTAGAAGAAAAGGGATTTTTTTGGCCTATTCTGGTGGAATGTTTTTTTTCTTCCAAAAAAATGCCAAAATGATCTATAGAATTATTTGTAAACATAAATAAATAAATATATATGCATATATATATTATATTTTTATTCTTCCTTTGAGCATCAACTTAGTCCTTTACAGCTTGACGCTCTCTAAAAAAATGTCTGCCTCATCCACAGACAGGGGGTGTTGTTGGTATGTATGTATGTATGTACGTGAGGAATGGAGGTTGTTATGCTTTACCTAACAAAGAGAAACTCAAATGAAAAAAATAAGAACACATTGCATTTTGCAGTCTGATTCTCAGCAGAACATAAATATGCTGCTTCAAGGCATAATATTACACTTTTTGAGAAAGTAAGGAATGGTATTTCTCCTACATTCACTTTGGCAAATAAAAGAATTATTTTGTTTTCTTCAAAAGCAAGCTCCGATCACTCAGGAGGAATCCCAGATCCCTGACTACCAATGAACGCCAGACAGACTAAGAGAACAGCTTCCAGATTGTTTCTGCATGCTCACATTTCTGCCACCTCACGTGCAAGTGCCAGGCCTAACAGATGAAGTACAGGCAAGGTGCAAGATATTCTTCTATAAGGTGTTCTTCATGTGTTGCACTAGAAGATAACATGCTACCCCACCACACATTCTATCTTTTATCTTTCTATTCTATAGTTACACTCTATCTAAGCAGCTGTTTCCTGAGGTAACCATGTGCCACAGAACAATTACGCTGCCCTAATATTTTTGTTTAGGAGCATGTTTTTTGTCAATTCTCATTTCATCTTTTTCCTCTTTTCTCTTGATCCTCAAAACTGGTACTTCATAAAGCATCCTAATGACAGACACTTCATGAAAAAGAAAGTCTTTCGTTTAGGACACATAATATAACTCAATTTTGGGAATGGGAAGTTCTGTCAAGGAGAGCTGTGCCTCCTTGAGAGAGTATTTGAATACTCGGAACAGAATATAACTCTGAGAAAAGACACAATTTTTATGCACAGTAGGAACTGATGGCAAACCTTTGACTTTAACTATTACTTCCAGAGTAAATCTTCTTTTCTATTATCTCTTTCTCATATGTTTTTGCACTCACTGCTTCTTTTTCTGTTTTTTCCATTTTCTTCTTTCCTTTTCTTTCCTATTTCTCTCTCCTTTTTCCCTTAGACTTGCATTCACCTTATCCTCCTTTCAAATGCTGGCATCAGCCTTCCCCAGAGATAAATGAACACTTTCCACTCATTCCAGGCTTTTTTTTTTTTTTTTTTTTTGACTGTGTAACACTAGGAAAGTGGAGGATTACAGTAAGTGCCAATTTGGCACTCTGAGGTAGGGAAGTCTGGCACTAACATTATTGTATGTTCAAAGACTGTGCAGCAGCGTGGTCTCCTGTCTCTGGATTTTCTTTTCTTTATATGACTCTATAAAGTTGAGAGCCTTTTTTTGGCAAACCAAACTGAAGGTTTTTTTTCCATTCATAAGGTATTGGAAGCTTACTCTTCCTAACAAAGAATTTTTATTTCACAATTAGAGAAGAATGATGGCAGAACTCCCCAAAACTTTCTACCATACCTTAATCTGATTTAAACTTTTTGAGAATGTATGATGTTTCCTAGCAGTTGCTAAAAAGAATATGCTGACAGCTTTGCACTTTCTTGGCAAGCCTGCTGAGTCTCTGTTATTATCTGCACAAGAGTCATGTCTAAATAATAATATAATAGCCTCTCTTTGCTGGGCATTGTACAAACACATAGGGCTCTTCAATACAGACAGTTCCAGCATCAAAGAGCTCACAGTCTAAACTGATGGTGAAAGCAGAATAAATAGTTCAAAGTAATTAGATAAATGACTTAGGTCAATAAGATATCATAAAAGTTATGAATAACACCTTCATCTCAGAAGCAGTACAGTCAGTTGATCAAATCTATCCAAAGAATTTTGCTGCTAATAGCTTTGAAAAACACTGAAAGAGAAATGTGTCCATTGTAGTATTTCAACATTTTCCATGGATAGGAAGGAATTAAATATGAAAAGGAAACTCTTGAAGGATTGATAGCATCCTAAGTCTCAGGGTGCTTCCAAACTACTGTAATATTCTGCCGCCAACAGCCTTTGTTAGGAGATCTGCTACAGGTATTAATGGAACCTGAAAACAAACAAAAATGAAATAAATTGTCTCTGACCAGCTTTAACTGGTCAACGCTGTTACTGTGTTCTTGTGCTTTGTTGACAAATAACTTGCATCTACTATGATGTCTGACAACTAAAACTCCAAGCAAAGAAGAAAATCATCATTACCGTAGATCCTGAGTGCCAAGTGAGATGATGCGCTTGGAGGCTAAGGTAAACACAGAAAAAATGCACAGCCTTGAAATTCTGAAAACATTTGTGACTATTTATTCAGCATGAAAACAACAGTGAACAGTCTCCTAATATCTACTGCCTAGTTAAAAAGAAATAAAAACATCTGCTCACACAAACTAGCATTTATTAGCTTTGAATCAAGACGCTAATATTTAGCTGTGAATAACCATCACTAATAGTTACAGCATGTTATCAAATATTTTTAGTTTATTTTCCTGGCTATCCGCACTCAATCTTCAATTTTTTAACCTGTATTTTCTTGCACAGATGAAATCTCAGAGAACAGTGTGCAATGAAAGCAGAATTGTGCATTTCTTTTTCTACAAGTTCTCAGTGTTTGTGTTTTACAGATTCTGTTGACTTTTCTGCCTACCTTTGAGTATATGAAAATTTAGAACTCAAAGCCTTCAAAAATACAGTCACATCAATCTCCTCCAAATACCGTTAGTTTTCTTTGTAAACAAACAGTTCATTTTTATCACAAATTGAATATGTCAAGATCTTCCTGCCTCCAACAAATGTCATGTTTCACTTCTGCTTATTACAAGAAAGATGTTGATTTGAGTGAAAACTTCAGTCAGCAACTGTCTGTCAGGGCTGAATTCTGAGAACTGACACTACTACTTCTAAGTCTTCAGAAGAGCAAGGTGTCTATTTGTTTAAAGCACTGAGGGAGAGAGAATAATAAAGAGGTCACAATTTCTATGTCACAGTGTACTTAAGCAGCTGCCTGTAAAGCCCTCAAAATGTTTCAGTACCTTTGCACCTTTTCAAACAAAATTTAGACATCCTTCCATAGGCAAGAGTCTGAGAGCACTCAGAGCCGGAGGCTGGTTCAGAGCATACTTCAAGCAACCCCACTTGTGTCTCTCTCTAATGGCTGTGATGCACTGACACAGTCCCAACTGAATGAAGTCCCTTACAACATAAAAGCAAACAATCAAACTTTTCTTTTTGTTTTGCAATACTTTCAAGCATGCGACATTAGTACTAATCAGCTTTCTCAAGGTGATGATACAGAAGACAAATATGAAAAGCCCCAGATTTGATCAGCCTTGTACAATTCAGATAACACCAGGAAACTGAGTCCAGTTTTACATAATTAAATCATCTATGATGTTGAAAATGTACATTACTGAAATAAGTAAGTTTCACATCTCACAATACATTAGCATCTTTAAATAACCTTTTCCTCCAGGAGAAGAGCTACTTTTACATTACAGAAGCAGGCTCCTTCGGAACAAAATTAAGGAAGTATTACTTTGGTTGAGAGGAACCTGCTTTGTAAAAGAAACAATGCTAGAAAATGCTTTTTAGAGAAAGCGAACTGTAACGAAGTAGATTAACATAGCAATAACCAGCAAATTACACTTTACAAACCATCACTGCCAATCCTTATAATTCATTAATTTTCAGCTGGCACCTGCATTTCACAGCACTCTCAGCCAGTCTTTTAGAGTGACACGCAAAGAAAACAGCTCTAATGATCACTCGATTCGTTCAAAACACTCCAAGTCTTAAACATAGACTAGAACAAAAGCAAACCCAACCACCTGGTGTTTTTTGACCTGTTGTTCGATGCTTTCTGGCTTTCTGAAGCAGAAGTATAATCACTTATCTTAAAGGGAAAGACGAAGAAAGATTTAAAAAAAAAAAAAAAAAGGTTTCTCAATTTTTGAGGGTTTTTTTTTTTTCCTAATGAGGTGTTACACAACCAGACTAACTGCTAAATCATATCCCGTTGTTTACTTTAGGGTGTATCACACTTTGCATATGAACTTGTCTTTGATTTTGCAACAGTTTGCTTGTTTAAATCCATCATGTTACCTCCTGAAGGAGAGATATAGAAAGCTAAGACCAAAGGCAAGAAAGCTGAAGGTGAAAAATGTTCTCATATCTTTTATAGGCTTTCAATGATGAAGTTTGGCCTGCCCTCCCAGCACGAGAAAGAGAGGCTTTGATAGGTAAATTGCTTTGGAAGTAATCTTGTTTAGGCTTCTTAAAGATTTTGCAGTTCAGTATCACCATGGCACTGTGAGACCACTACTCCATCCTGATGCCAGAGACCTGTACAGGCAGATGGATACCAGCCCATACCAGCCCTACGCTAATCTTCATTAGTTCAAACTCTTGAGCAGTTTAGAGAAATCTAAGCAGAAGACAGGAAAGATCTTTTGTGCTTCCCAACTGCTCCACAGCATAAGGAACTAACTAGTAGAGGAGACATCCCTAACAGAAATCACGTTTTGGGAACAGCTTAAAAAATCACCTGACCTGTGAGAGTCAGGTACTTCTACCTCACTGCATAACAACAAATATAGGCTGCAAACCATTTTTAGAAACAGCTAAGTAACAGTCAGAGGCTGCACAATGAACTACTTCCAAAACAAGTTCAGCCCATGGGTTCTCTCACCACAGGATCGTATCTCAGGGCTCAGGGCAGATGCGCACTACTGCTAATAAGACCCGCTTTCCAGTTGCAAAGGTAAATAAAGGCAGTAATAGGTTGCCGCTTTATTCTCTCTGACTTTCAAATTGTATTTTGTTCAGCTCTTGATCTTTAGGTGACTTTTTAAAGCCACCTAAAAAAATGATTTGGGCTTGAAAAAAAAAACTGTACTGAAGTGATTTCCACATATTTTTCTCATAGCATTTTGCCAAATCCTAACATAGCAAGAACTTCTACTTCTGCAGACATTTATGGTAAATTTTGTCATGGGTTCTTCCATAAAGAGAAATCATATATAGAAAGAAAAGTTATTTAGACAACTGTTTGAAATCTGAAAATTGCTGCAGTTCATTGTTGCATCCTCAGGTGCCTCTACCTTTAGAAAGTAAAATTGTAGTCTTTTAATTTTATGGAAGGGAGAGAGTGGTATTAACTAGGAGGTCGTTCACAGGAAGAGCTAGCTGGGAGCATCCAAAGATGTGGAACAGGATTTGTACATCCCAGCGTATGAATCTTCATGCAACAGAGAGGAATAGGGAGCGTCCACGTGATATTTCATTTTACATCATGACAGACACTTACAGCAGGTCTTGGTTCTCTTCCAGCTGCTGCCGCTGCAATTCTTTAAACTCTCAAGTTGATCCACAGTAAGCACAGAATAGTGAAAGAGTATAATAGCTTTTGAGATAAAATAGCATTTTCCCACTAGAAATTTATTGTGGCAAGGAAGTAAAAAGACTGACAATTTTTGCCAGGTAAAACAGTGACAACATTAGCCTGGGTTATAAAAAAAATGTGTAGTTCCCAAATCTGTGCAGACAACAGCTATTATTAGAAACAAAGCTTATCAGTCCCTGAAGGAAGGGTGCTCTAATTTCTCACAAGAAATTAATAAGGGACAGATATTCCTATTCTTAGAAGCTAATGAACTTGTTCTACTCAGTCCTATTTTGCTAAATGGCTTGGGAAAAGTGAGTGCGATGGGTGTTGTAGAAGTAGTTCAAGCCTTTCAAAGGCAACAAAGCAATAAAATTAGCACACCACAGAAGCTTAGGTGAATATTGTTCCTCTAGCCAAATGCAGAGGTCTTCCAGACAAACAAGTGTTCCATTAAACCACCACAGCAATCAGCCCGAATAGTGGAAATGACAAATACTCTGTTCATTATCTCTTTCCTTTCCTTGGAAAACTATTATTTGAAAAAGAAATTGAGCTACTGATGAAGAGCATCATATTAGAAATTAGTAATTAGAAATTAGTTGTCAGAATCTTAAACCATCTTACACTATTTTAAAAGACTGTACAATAATGCTCCCAGGTGGTGATGACTTCTTCCTATTTGTATGTATATCTGGCATTTTGAAAATGCTGTTTGCTGAAGTAAAGAAGTTAATTTTTTTACTGGAACAACTTGTAGGGAAAGATGTTCATCAATATGAATACAATCAAAATGATGCGGCCTGTGTTATCACAAGGAATCTAAGCAATTTCTAAAAATGTTTTCTTTTCCCTTCTTCAAAACTCCAGGGACAATGACTGTTTCTTCCTAATTCACTGTTGAGGTGATACTCCATTTGCATGGCGTAGCCTTTATTCTACATATGAAGAAGAGATCTAACTCAGTAGATAATTGTGTTAACATGTCTTCCACTGATAGAAACACAACATACTCAAACATATGGCTCTGCTGGGAATATTCCACATGTATTACTATTGTAAAATACTGCAGGAATGAAGAGGATGGCATGTAGCGTGAGATGGAGCCACTTCATTTTAGCAAGTCTACAATACAGAATGCACAAACAGCCTTTAGCCTTTACCTCAGTAGCTATTTATCTAGACAATATACTTTCTGAAGACAGAGGAGACTGGCTCCTCATGCCTAGTCCATCTTGTTTTCTAAGTAACCTATACTTTAAAAAGAAAAGGAACATACAGACTTAATCACAGATCTGCTGTAGTTGAAGTATGCCTTTTAGATTTTACAAGCATGCTCAAATGCTGACAGAATCTTACTTAATCAGAATTATTTTTTTCTTGTTTTTCATATTAAATTATTTTTATCTGAATCAAACATTAACTGAAAAAATCTATCATTTATTATAGGTAGTAACATATTTTGCAGAGGTAATGTGTCTTATTGCATGTTTTCATTCTATGAATCTGTTGTTAATGCCATCACTAACATTAATTAACATACAGCAGTAATGTAGCACAACAGTACTTTGGGAACCACAATGCTAGTGAGTTCTTTTAAAATATTTAAATGTTCTTTGAAAATCAAAATAGTTTTTTTTTTTTTAATCATATACACTGTACTGGAACGGCTGCTTCACTAAATTCTGCTGGGTTATGAATACAGTAAATGAGGCAGATGTGAGAACAGGTAAGACTCTGGGAATGTACTGAAAGAAGAAGGGAAGGCACAGTTAGCCTGATCTTCTGTTCTTCTCTATGCACCACGGAGTTGCCTTCTGCTGTTTATAAGACTGGACCATCTCCCTTGTGACCCCTAGAACTCTGAGTGAATGTCTACGAAACAGCAATCTGGACAACATACTGTATGTATTCTCTTTTTTCCTTTTGCCTCATCTAATCAGAAACTCCTCTGACACAAAGATACTGTCACCAAATTGTACTGTAAATAGTTTGGTGCAAGACAACACAGAATCCATACGTGAATGATGTTTCAAGCAAGGAACAAGGCATCTTAGAGGTAGAATTTGGCTAGAAAATAGGAAAATAAGGAACTAGGATATGACTATGACTTCCACAAAGATATTTAAACACAATCAGTTGCATAATGTGAGTGCAATTTGAAAGCAAAAGCACAACAAAGAGTAAAAGCTGACTGTAAGTAAGGTAGACACTGAGGACACAGTTACCACTGAGTAAGTCACAGGCTTCTCCAGTGCTTTTTAACTGAAATCTGACCACGGCTGGAAACATGAAGCTATTCATCCCATATATAATGTATATTGTTTTACTACCTGTTTTATTTAACTAGAAAAAAAAGGGGAGTGGTTTCAGGTCTTTCTTACTAGTACTGCCTGTACAGCTGCAAGATTTTGTGTAGCAAGGGGTTTTGGTCTAAACCATTTATTTTCTAACAACCTTTCCTATCCACTATATGCCTAGATGTTTATTTTGCATCTACGTAACACATTGGTATATATAACAAATTGATATGAACATGAACACATTGCGTTTGCAAATATCTGTCTGCAGAGATAGTACTGTTGAAATGTTTTGAAAATGCAGCATTTCTTGTGTTTTCTATAATAAACCATTCACCAAAAAGGGAGTAGCACATCTTAAAGGAAGCAGTCTCTAGAATGCTGAATAACTCTGCACTCAGGAGAACGATGTTTTGTTTCTTCTGTGCATCTTAACCTTTGCTCTGCAGGGAATATTCTCTAGGACGGCATCTAAAGAAGGCATATTAGGCTCTATGCTAATCACTTCTGAGCCTTTCAAGTAACTGCTGCTGATTGTATCAAAATGTGCCAAGAGAAACAAACTGAGAATGCAAAATCTATTTGAATTTCCTTTTGAAGCTGCAAGTAAAGATTCCTGGCAGCACCAGTGCTTTCAGCAGTGTAAGATTTTCATACTTCATACACTTCAAAGTGCAAATGAAGATTATGACCTTATACATCGTATATGCACCTATATTTTATTTATACTGCATCTGTGCAATCAGGAGAAAAGATATTTCCATGACCTTCTACCAGCAAGAAGCCTAGCAAGACGATTCAGACCTATTGAAAATTCATAGTTAATTAAAGGTTAAAAGGAACTTGCCAATTAGTATGAAAGATAATTGTTCTCCTTTGGCTACCTGATTATGTTTTCCTTTGAATACACTGAAGTGTATGTTGTCATGCTGTTGGTAAATGTAATCATAAAGCACTCACAGTACCTACTAGCTCTCAAAATACCTGGCCTTAGAAACCAAAATTCTACATGAATTTTATAATTATCATTTCATTACACACACAAACATCTTTTTATAGTTGCAGGGAAAAAATATCAGCAACATTCTGAGGGCAGGAAAGACTTAGCACCCACAGAAGTCAGCTTTGTTTTAGTAGGTATTGCTGCATTTTACTCCCAAAGTTATAGAAAAAAAAATCACCAAGACTACAGCTGTAGATTCCAGCTTTCACAAAAGACGATAAATATAAAATTTCCAGATATAACCATGATCTTTCTTCCCTAAACGGGTATTTGCGTTATCAAAAACAATGCAATGTGCTTTATTCTCATTCAGAATGCAATCAGCACGGAGCTATTTTGTGTCCTGCTCATTTCATTCATCAGATCACTGGCAATACTGCTAAGGTGTGCTCTCCAAAACAAAACAAACCAGGAAATCCCAAATTCCAAATAGAAAATAAACTGATGTGTTTTACTGAGACTAAAGCTCAGCCAATAATCCAGTGAATTCATTAGCAGTGAATTACCTGCAGTTGTGATGATAAGCTTTGTGACCATAAGCATTTACAAATATGACTTCGATTTTAGGGACTATGTCATGATTCAAAATTCAAAACAAATGGGTTAAGGATTATAATTTTAATCAAATAATAAAACATGGTAACAATTACATGCTGATGACATGCTGTGACCAGTTCTTTGTGGTAACAGAAAAAATACATATTATTGTTTCTATTCAATGATTATAGGTTTATGATTCTACAAGAAGAAAATCATTTACAGAAATCACTTGTGACAAAGCCACAGTCCAAAAAGTATTTGCTTATACACAAACACTTCCATAGCAAAATGCATCTTACAATTTTTACTTTTTCTCCTGTACAAACGTGTATGGAAATCTACTATTAAATGGCCAAAATTGGATAGAATAAATGACTAGCATACTTTTCTGTAAGCAACCACTGACACTTTGATAGAATCTGACTGCATTTTTATTCCTAATAACAAAGGATAGATCATACTGTTTTGCATATTCTGATGCTCTCAAGATGAATATATTTATATGTTTATGATTGACACAATGGTGTGATTTTTACATGTTCATATTTCCCAAAATGGCATTTGGGAGAAACCTACAGCTCTCACCTTCACAAAGATCAAAGTGTCAAGAGAGATCTGGAGGACACCTATTTGAGACAAACATCTTCTTTGTTGCTTCAGACAGAAATAAAACCACAACTGCAGAAGTGACCAAAACAGGGATAGTTACATGGAGGGAGGCAGAAGATGGAAACGCGGTTACTGGCGCTTAGTACCTCCACATATGAAGCTGAGGAAAAAAATTCTTTTTTCTAAAAATGCCCCTTTTTTTTTTCTGCACATGGCAAAGAAATACTTAAGGGAAGGTATACTCTGCTATCTCATTTCAAAAGTTATTTTTGCTATAAACAATTCTTTTAAATTTGCATGCTTAACCCTTCCCCCAAAAAGCCATGAAACATCTTTAGGTTGCTGAGTACAGTAATAAAAGTGTTCCCTTACAGAAAACTGAATAATTCTTTTCAACAAGTTTTGACCTTCTCACTCCATCAGCACATTTTCCCAGCTGAAACTTTGTAACAAATTTGACACGAATTCATAATTCCTCCAAAAGAAATGCTTTATGATTTGATCAGAGCTGCAGTATCACCTCTGAGATATGACCACATATGAAAACGGCAGGCATCTCTGGAAGCAACTGTGACAAAAATCTGTGGCTGAGAAGTGAAATTTCTCCAGCTCCGAATGAAACTTCTCTTGCAAAGAGAATGACAACGCTCTTTTTCTTTTCCCTTAACAGATTATCATGACTTCTTTTTTATATCTCCCTTCTTTTCCCAACTTTGTTACCTTCATCTATTTTCTTCGAAGTTACCTTTTTTCTGGTACTATAGGCCCTCTCATAATTAAACACGGAAGTACACACACACACACAATCAGAAGAACCCTCTTAAGCAACAATGCAATTAGTCCTAGTTGTAGAATTTATTCTACCTTTGCCTCCTACTCCTCTCTTTTCCTCTGTAAGATATTTAGGTCAAGGACTGTTTGTTATCATAATACCAGCAATGCACTGTCAATCCAATTAGTCAATCATGATTAGTCTACCGACATAGATAAATTCTACTCAACTTCTCTACAATGACAGTGAAAGTTTACATTCAAGCTTGTAGTGCTTCAATATTAAAACATATTTACTTCTGGCAACGTTTCTCTCTTTTCATAGTATTTTATGAGAATTGTGTCAAGCTCCTGTTATTAATCCTGACAAGGACACCCTTTGATCTCCAGACATAATGGTAAATTTGCAGTGGGTTTTCTTGAGTCTGAAATGTTGGAGACATCCGAATTTTTTTCCTTATATTCATAGGTACTTAAGATAATTCTTTAATTTTGCAACTACACTTCTCATTTAAATACAAATGTAGGTATTCCAATAATCTGAAAAAGGCATTAAAATTATTTATCATCACACTTGAGAAAAACTGGCACTTAGTTTACATTATAGAAACTGTGAATGCTGACACAACTTCTCAGATATGTTCATCAGGAGAACAGAGTTGGAATAGAAGGAGAATGCAAAGAGGACATAGGCCACAGCAAATAAAGCCTATACATAAACATAAATAATAGTGAAAATGACAAAGAAATGTTTCTAAGTTTGCGTGGATCGTGTGTCTTGACCATCATGTGTTCCCTACTTCATTAAAATCAAGAATATTCAATTATAATATAGGTTGCCAGCTAACAAATTTAGTGAAAAATTATAGCTGGAATTAATAGCTGAAATTGAAATTAGCTCAAATTGTCACAAATGAATAATGTTAGTTGGGCATGTTACCACTCTTGTTTATTTTAGGCTGAAAGAGGATTCCAGAGATAAACTGCTTATAGATTAATCTCAGTCATCAGATGGAAAATGAATTCATCACTGTATTAAACCCAAATGCAAATAAGTGGAAAATACATATCACTTCTGTTATAATGATTCTTAAAATCTCTAGTCTCAGCTGTCTGCTTACAATCATAGGGGGAGAACCTCCAGATAAGTCTAAGGGCCTATTCTAGCTGAAGTGCTAACAGTTGTGAGACTGACATCAGAAGTTGCAAAAGATGGTACAGGAAGTCAAGCTTAGCGCTCTGGCTTAAAAAAGCTTGTGATGGTAAGCTTACCACAACACACCCCAAAAAAATGGTGTCACCAAGTAACACACACTGTAAAAGAGAGAGTTGAGTACAGAGCCTACATGTCTACTCTAGTTCCCACATCTGTCAGCATCTGATCGGTAGTTTCAGGATGGTTGCTCTAGTACAGAGCTGGTTAATTTAGAGACACCACACGTGTCTCTAAATTATCAGCAGAGAAGAAAGAAAGGCAGCACTTAAATGAATGAGAGCTAACTGCTCTCTGTAATAAAACAAAGTACATAGGAGATACACTGTACCTCTTTACCTTCAAGTCTTTCAATACTACCTCACATACCATTCTCAGAAGCAAGCTACAGATGTAGCAAGTTAGGAAAATTGCTCTAAACTGAGCGTAGAACTGGCTGAATAAACATGCTTAAAGCACAGTTACTGAGAGATGCACGTAGAGTAGAATTCAGCAGATCACTACATGTTTTTGTTAGTTACTCGACTGATGGGGCAGAAGGAATGGTTCTTTAAAATTTCAGCAGAGTGGAAACACAAGCATACTGGAGGATTAGGTTGTCACACAGAAGACTCTAACAAAAGACATACATCATATGGAATAGAGTATCTAGTTAGGAAAG
The DNA here is from genome assembly GCF_002078875.1 of Numida meleagris. Lineage (NCBI taxonomy): Eukaryota > Metazoa > Chordata > Aves > Galliformes > Numididae > Numida > Numida meleagris. The sequence continues at coordinate 5,295,226 of NC_034420.1, forward strand.
TCTGGCTTAGCAGGAACAATTATCTGAAGAACTGTACACTGCAGAACTTAGACATACCCATTTAAAAAGCAATGACTGGTAGCTATAGCAGATCATATGCTCAACATGTGATATATCCACAGCTCTTGCAAAACATCATACTGATGAACCTACTGAATCAACACTTCACTACACTAGACGTTTTTTAAAGCCTTGCCTAGTTTATCATGTTTCTTTCCTGAAACAGAATTTGAAGGAGTTCTGGAAGAGAGCAAAGATCTTGATCTAGAAAACAGGACATAGGAAAACAGAGTGAAATAATCCAGGCTGTTTAGAATAAAGATAAGTAAGGACAGAGAAGATTACCACATTGAATTATGAAATAACATTTAGCACAGAGAATGTGACTAGCCCATCTTGAATAACTGCAGTAGCTAGGACAAGTAGTAACGAGCTTAAAATGTAATGGAGGATGTTTAGGTTTATATTAAAAGAAAATGTTCCTATGGTAAAGACAGGTAAGCAATAGAATAGACTGATTTTGAAGACCGGAATATAATCGACTGGAAATAATGAAGGCCAAATTAGACAAATATTTGTCAAGATTTTCACAGACATAGTAAACCTTGCGGTAACACGGGGGTTGGACTGCACAAGTTCCTGACATCCCTTGCAGTTCTGTTTTCTATATTTCTAAAATATGTAAAATAAGACTACTGTGATTTAATTAACTGTGAAGGTGGTTGTAAGGATAAGTATATTAAAGATTTTATGGAAGTGAGGACCAGATAACAAATTGCCTTTGAAAAGTAGGTGAAGAAATGAATGGGAAAATACAGGGAGAACTGGATTTTCAATATAGTGGAAGATTTTACATGACATGCAATTAAGTGAAAACAGCTGATACGATCCAGAAGACTGGTGATGCTGTAAAATGTCTATCTTAGAATTCATTATAGGATCTTAACATGAGTTTCTTGCTAAATTAAACCTCCTGCTTTTATCTCAAATAGTGTCAAATCACATTTGTGCAAAAACTGTCTTAGAGTTCTGAAACAGTGGGAAAAAAGCCCAGAACACACTGTGAATTACCAGACAAAAAAAAAAAAAACAAACTGAAACCCCCATCCCAACAAATCCAAACTATCCTAGACCTTGCAGAACAAGAAGCACAGAAAAATACTGAATTTTGCATGTTGGAGGAAAGGGGCTGAAGTACAGCAAGGGGAATTGGATCAGAGGGAGGAAAAAAATTCTTCTGTTGTGCAACTTCATAGGCTGTGGCAAATGAAGTGTATATACATGGTCCCAATTGAGAAGATAAGAACAATTTCTTGTGATGAGAAAAGAATGTAAGTACTGCCATCACTGACCACTAATAAAAGCTATTAAGGAACCAGCAGGGGACAAGTACTTGTTTGCTCCAACTGAATGTTGAGTTTATTTGTATTCATTACAGGGTGTGCATGCAGCCATGCACAACAAACACGTATTCCTAGGAGCACAGGTTTTCTCTCTGCACCGTTCACAATGAAAAATCTAGATGTGGATTTATGTGGTGCTTATAAATAGTTTTGTGATCCCCAGAACTAATTAAGCATTGTTTCCAACATTAGTGTTACACATGGATTCTCTGCTGATGTCCAAGGGATGATCTGACACAGGAGTCTGTTCCACCACAGCAGCACTAGCATGGCCTTTCTAACTAGAAGCTTACTGCTCACAAATCTTGCTTAAATGTACAAACTTTGATTTGTCTTGTAATATTTCAAATGTGATTGAACTCTTCAACAATGCAGTTGTTTCACAGAAACAAACATCCTAATTTTTAATCTTTTTTTACACAAAAAACATACATTGGAATGGCACTGAAATGAACACATTCAAAATAGAGAAGAAAGCATACAACTACAACAATCAAGATTAAAAAATTCAACTCACGAACGTAACTGGTGGTATGGAATTTCTCAAATAAGACAATAAAATTAAGATAAAAATAGAAGAAAACAGTATTAACAGCAATTACAAAAATTTATCAGCAAAAGTTCAAATAGCAGGAAGAAGTAAACAATAAAGACAGCTAAAGAACAGTCCATTACTGAGGACTAGAACAGCCAAAGAAACTGAAGGTTAAAATAGCATTAATTAAAACTATTCATTGCAATTATGTATGATTGCAGAGGGAACTATTATGTCAACAGTTTGTGAACGTTAGATTAAATACATCAGAATTTTGCCTTTAATTTCTCTTCTTTTTTAAATTTTAAATAAGCTTCTAGCTAAATCAGAATTGAGAAATACTATTCCTTATGTTTTCAATACCAGAAGGCAAAAAGAATCACAGTCTCCTGATTTTGAAGCTGATCTTAAGTTTTGCTATGTGTTATTTCTTAACACTTGGGGCTGGCAATACTAGAATTTCTAAGTGAGGAAATCTGATTGTCTCTGGAATAAAATACTCATTTTCCACCTCATCAGTTGGAAATACACTTAATGTCTCAAAAAAATGAAAAAAAGGAATTCACATTA